>NC_092113.1:2223706-2245063 GCF_045679555.1 Salvelinus alpinus
GAACCTGACTGTATATTATGTATATACAGTATATTCACCATTACTAACATTTATATTTCACTGTTATTGTTGATTTTTATTTTTTGTTTAACATATATTTAACTAGGCAAGTCAGTTTCAGAACAAATTATTATTTACAATTGTCACGTTCCTGACCTTATTTCCTTGGTTTAGTCTTTGTTTAGTTGGTCAGGATGTGAGCTGGGTGGGTGTAGTCTATGTTTTGTGTTTCTATGTTGGGTTTGTTGTTTGGCCTAATATGGTTCTCAATCAGAGGCAGGTGTTTTGCATTGCCTCTGATTGGGAACCATATTAAGGTAGCCTGTTTGCACTGTTGGTTTGTGGGTGAATGTTTTCTGTCTTTGTGTTCTGCACCAGATAGGACTGTTTTCGGTTTTCACATGTATTGTTTTGTAGCTTGTAGTGTTCTCGTTCTTATTCTTTATTAAACATGTTGAACACTAGCTGCGCTGCGTTTTGGTCCTCTCCTTCATCCCAGGAAGAAAGCCGTTACAACAATGTCGTCCTACCCCGACCAAACCCTTCCCTAACCCGGACGACGCTGGGCCAGTCTCACTTTGCCTTAGCAACATGGACCTTAGAAATTGTGAGAGAGTAAGAGTGAGAGAGAAAAAGAAGGAACTGTGAAATAATGAGATACAATGAGATCATCAACGGAATGCAGGTGTGTGTGTGTGCGCGTGCGTGTTAATAAGGCTGGCAGAGGAACAGGCACACAGAGCTCACAGGCAGCAGGGAGATGTAATAGAATTCCACAGAGCCTCCTTCTGTTGTAATCAACAGTGTGATGGAGGGCTCACACCTCCTCTCTGGACTTCACTAACAACTACTTATTTTCTCCTCACGTCTCTCCTCTCCCTTGTTACTGTTCCTCTGATTCTCTCTCTCAGAAGACACTTCTCAATTTGTCCCGTGTCCTGTAATTTTCCATCTCCTTCTATTCCCTAATTCTATCTTCCTCAAACATTGCCCTCTTTCACATTCCTACCTCAGGAGCCACAGCCGATCTGTCCTCATTCACTCAAAAATACACTCTCCTTTCACCCTTTCCTCCTCTTTCCTCTTTCACCCCCAGACCTTTTGCCTGATACTATCTCACAGATATCTAAATTCTTCTTCTGTCAAACTCAACACTGATTCCCCTAAGTTAATTACTACTAAACAATCCTTCCTATCTGATACTATCAACTCTAGGCCCATTTACTGAATCCCCCATCCCAGAAACACTGAACAACCTTCTCTCCGCTCCTCTTTTGCTCGTCTTTAAATGCCTCCCCCTCTCCTACACAACCATCTAATTAACAGGCAGTAATAGTGTGCTCCCAGCCCATCCCTTTCTTTCCATCCTTCCATCCCTCTCTTTCTATCCTTCCAATTCTCTTTCTATCTCTCGGTGCCCATTTCGTTTTTTTTGCCCTAGCACTACACAGCTGATTATAATAATCAAAGTTTGATGATGAGTTGGTTTTTGGAATCAGCTGTGTAGTGCTAAGGAGGGTTGGGAAACCTTGGAGTAACTAATCTCTGAGCTGACAGCAGTCTACTGGGCTCAGTTAAGGACCCAACTCATGAATAAATGAATAAAACATGCAAATTATAACAAGATAGCTCATTTTATTTAGAGCACTCACTTTGTGTATGTGTGTCTGCCACCAGAATGTGCCATTACAATTTTAGCATTTCTAGTGGAATTCCACATTTTGTCCGTCAACCATGATGTTGCATAGTCTACATACATATTCAATGTATCAATATTACATTTGTTGGTTCGTATGCACAGGTGAGTAGACACTATGCATAAACGTTCTATTTTTGGCAGTGCCTCTCCAATCGAAGTGTTGCAGATTTATATTTCTGTCTTCTATTTTATTAGCCTCGTCACTATCAAGGTGGCTGTGCTGAAACTTTAGCCCAGGGTTTCAATCTTAAAGCATTTAAAAAACAACTTCTCCTTTTTAAAATGGCCTATGTGGCGTTGATATGAGTCAGAAACATTTATTATGGTGTAAAAATGCACTACAAAGTGTAAATAGGATAATTTTGGTCATAAAGTCAGTCTCGTTCAAAATTGAGATTTATGAGATGATGAGAAATATGGGTAGGTCACAGAATCAAGGATACGCCACAGTTTTCCTGTGGGTTACGTATGGATGTAAACAATTCATGCCCCCTCTTCCTGAAAACACAGAATGGCAACGCCCGTTTAAAGCCTCAGGTCCACGTTCAAATTGTCCTCTTTGAGACGGAGCTAGAGATAGAGTATAGTAAGTTAGTATTAGCATAGTATCCACTAGATTAGAGCTAGATAATTATTAAGGTTAGTTAGTAGTAGTAGTCATAGTCATTGTAGTAGCTAGTAACATTAGTATACAGTAGTAGCAGTATAGCAGTGTTGTTAGCTAAGACCATGCCATCAGTTTGAAAATGCGTGGTTCCAGGAAGCACAGCAATTATTAGTTTTCATGCCCTGCTGAAAGGACTACCATGCGGGACAGGTGGTTGCAGTTCGTCGGTCCACAAGTCTCCACCAGCATCAGTAGCTTGGTGTGCAACGCACATTTCACTCTGGAATGCTTTTCAAACTTCAACCAAGTGGATTTCGCTATCCATTCCAAGTTAATCCTATCTGTGAACGCAGTACCTACAATCTTGCTAGATGGCCCAATGACATCTGACGCTACCACTTCTGCACGCTGTCAATTGTCAAAGATACTGGAATATAATGACCCCTCTGGTATAACTCAGCTAACGACGTTAGATAATGTTATTGCTGGTTATGTAGCTATCTTTTGATAATGTGAGCCAGACAGTCTAGCTAACATTAGCTAGCGAGGCAGTCTAGCTAACGTTAGATAACATTAGCATAGCTAGCTATATAAAGTTACCTCATTACAACTTATTTTTGTAGTAGCTCATACACTTTTATTGTGTATTGTCTAGATTAGGCCTGGGCAATTATTTTCCATGCAGGGCCACATTAGAATATAAGTTTGCCATCGCGGGCCAGAATCATATTACAGGATTATACATCATGTGTATGACTGTGTTGACAGATATATCTACTGTAAATCACGTCCAGATATGCTACTTATTTAACTTTTTAACATGCACAGAAATAAACCACATCCATTTTCTCCTTTTGGTAGGTATTTTCATTATTAAACATGCAATGAACTACATGGACAGAAAAGTACACTGTGCATTCAGCACCGCAGACAGAACTCTTGTTAACGGGTATGCACAACAACACAAGAAAGAGAGAGAGCTCAACATTACATTTAAACTACTCAATCAGTGTGAGGAGTGAAGTCTCTGATGGGCATCAACTAGAGCAGTGAAGTCAGGTATAGTTTCTGACGTCGCTATGCGCAGGATTACTGAGAGGTGAGAGTCAGTAAGAGATTATCTGTGCCTTGACTTGTTATATTTCATCACTGAAAATGTCTGTTTAAATACATAGGTTGACCAAACAGTACAAACATCTTCTGAGCATGACTCCTAATCATTGGAAAGTTTTGTTCATCGATAGATGCATAAAACCTCGTCAGGGACATTGTTTTGAATGGTTCTCCAATCGCTGCATCAGACTGAAGATCGATAAGCTCAAGTTGCAGGTCAGTGGGAGCGTTATCCACATTGAAGGTGAATGGAGAGGAAACCAAAAGCATGTCATTTTCCAACACTTTGAAATCCTCCAAACAGCAAGAAAACTCACCGTTCAAAGCACGCAGCAGCGATGTAAACTTCTCCCGCTGGTCATCTGATAGGGAACAGACTAGTAGTGTCGGAAGGTGGGTGAGATTGTTGACTTCTACTTGGCGGGTCAGGAGGAGTAATTTTGCCTTGAAGGCTTTGATAAGGATGATCATCTGATGTGCAAAAAGGCCCTTCCCTTGTAGTTTGGAATTCAGTTAATTCAGAAGGGCCATGATGTCCACGGTGAAGGCAAAATCAGTCAACCATTCTTTATCTTGCAGTTGAGGGAATCCACATACTTTCATTTGCAAAAACTCATCAATCTCTGACTTCAGGTCCCACATCCTTTAACGCACCTTCCCCAATCTCAGCCATCTCATGTTTGTGTGGTAGGGGAGATCTGCATGACCCGACTCTGTCTCTTCCAACAGTGAGACAAACTGCCTGTGGTTTAAAGATTTTGCTCTTATGAAGTTTACCACTTTAGTGACTGTATCCACAACATGACTCATTTTTAGAAACACATTTACAGAGCACTTCCTGATGAATAATGCAAAGCAGGAAAAAAAAATTGGATCTGGGTTCAGCTCAGCTACTTGATCTTGTATCCAAAGTTTTTTCCCTGTCACACACTTACAGTATTAACCTGTGGTTGTGCTCTTCATTGACTACAATTAACTAATGCGCTTATGATGGCGCCAGAGAGGATGGCTGCATTTTTATTGGCTCTTAACCCATAAATCTCTCCTCCTGATTCCTGCTTACCAGCAAATATTAAAGCAGGAAGCACCAGTGACTCGGTCTATAAAAAGGTGATCAGATGAAGCCGATGCTAAACTACAGGACTGTTTTGCTAGCACAGACTGGAAAATGAAAAATTCATGCATCGATGATGTTGTCCCCACAGTGACTGTACGAACATACTCCAACCAGAAGCCATGGATTACAGCAAACATTCGTATTGAGCTTGAAACTTCTTATGGCTGAAGGGGCAGTATTGAGTAGCTTGGATGAAAGGTGCCCATTTCAAACGGCCTGCTCCTCAGTCATAGTTCCTAATTTTTGCATATTATTATTAGTATTGGATAGAAAACACACTAAAGTTTCTAAAACTGTTTGAATTATGTCTGTGAGATTAACAGAACTCATATTGGCAGGCAAAATCCTGAGTTGAAATCAAAACAGGAAGTCAGAAATCTGAGCTTGTCTGTATTCACCAGAGTCCCTTAAGAAATCCAATTGAGTTATGAATGATGTTGCACTGCCTAGGGGTTCCACTAGATGTCAGCAATCAATATAAATTCCAATGAGACTTCTATGATGTTGTGGGAGAGAATGAGAGCAGAATCAGTCAGGTGTCCATCAAGCAGCCATTTCCTGATCATGCCTTTTCTTCATGCAAGACACTGACGTTCCATTGCTCAAGCAGACAAGAATGAATACTCCGGTTGGAACTTTATTGAAGCTATATGTTAAAAACATCCTAATGATTGATTCAGTACTTAGTTTGAAATGTTTCTTCGACCGTTAACTTCTAGTTCCTCCCAATCCCGGATCCGGGAGCACCCCCCACAGTAAAAAAGCTGACTAGCATAGCCTAGCATAGCGTCACAAGTAAATACAAGCATCTAAATATCATTAAATCACAAGTCCAAGACAGCAGATGAAAGATACAGATCTTGTGAATCCAGCCATCATTTCTGATTTTTAAAATGTTTTACAGGGAAGACACAATATGTAAATCTATTAGCTAACCACGTTAGCAAAAGACACCACTTTTTTTACTCCACCAGTTTTTTACTCCATCAGTAGCTATCACTAATTCGACTAAATAAAGATATATATAGCCACTAACCAAGAAACAACTTCATAAGATGACAGTCTGATAACATATTTATGGTATAGGATATTTTTTTTTAGAAAAATGTGCATTTTTCAGGTATAAATCACATTTCTACATTGCAGCTGCAATCTGAAATAGCGTTGGAAGCAGACGGAATAATTACAGAGACCGACGTCAATTACCAAAATACTCATCCTAAAACATTTCTGAAAAATACACAGCATACAGCAATCGAAAGACACAGATCTTGTGAATCCAGACAATGTTTCAGATTTTCTAAGTGTTTTACAGGGAAGACACAATATGTAAATCTATTAGCTAACCACGATAGCAAAAGACACCACTTTTTTTCTCCACCATTTTTTTCCTGCATCAGTAGCTATCACTAATTCGACTAAATAAAGATATATATAGCCACTAACCAAGAAACAACTTCATAAGATGACAGTCTGATAACATATTTATGGTATAGGATATGTTTTTTTAGAAAAATGTGCATATTTCAGGTATAAATCACATTTCTACATTGCAGCTGCAATCTGAAATAGCGTTGGAAGCAGCCGGAATAATTACAGAGACCGACGTCAATTACCAAAATACTCATCCTAAAACATTTCTGAAAAATACACAGCATACAGCAATCGAAAGACACAGATCTTGTGAATCCAGACAATGTTTCAGATTTTCTAAGTGTTTTACAGCGAAAACACAATATATCGTTATATTAGCATACCACATGAGCTAACATCACCCAGCATTGAATCAAGCCAAAAGGGTCGATAACGTTATCGCCACCAAAATATATTAATTTTTTCACTAACCTTCTCAGAATTCTTCAGATGACAGTCCTGTAACATCATATTACACAATGCATATAGCTTTTGTTCGAAAATGTGCATATTTAGCAGCATAAATCGTGGTTATACAATGTAATCTGTAAAAACATTGCATGCATTCTGGCCGGCGCCATCTTGGAGAAGCGCCTATTATAATAAAAAAACTATTCATAAACTTGACTAAAAAATATAAGTTGGACACCAATTGAAAGATAAATTAGTTCTTAATGCAATCGCTGTGTTAGATTTTTAAAATTAACGTTACTAGACATATAGTGTGCGTTGCAGCCAGACCAGTGCCTGCAAACATGGTGATCAAACACTATTAAATTTTTCCACATAAATACGGAATAACATCATAAATAGTTCTTACTTTTGGACGAGCTTCCATCAGTATCTTGGGCAAAGTGTCCTTTCTCCAAAAGAATCGTTGCTTTGTTGTAAAACGACCTCCTCAACTTCAGAACTAGCAGCTAACGATAGCTACACGGCACACACATGTCCAAATCCTCAAACGCAATACTAAGGAAATTCAGAAAAATAGCAATATACTCGCATAAACTGATATAAATCGGTTTCAAATAACTTCGTTATGATGTTTCTAACACCTATAACGAATTAAATCACAGACGGATATATCTTTGGTCAATAAAGAGTGCTTTTGAGCATGCAATTCTGATGTCCCTTCTGCGTCCTGGCGAGCGGTCGAAAGGAAGGGACACGTCACTCCATCCCCTTTTATAAAGTCTGAGAAACACGTAGAGAGACCATTCCACTTCTCATTGGTTACTGACATCCAGGGGAAGGCGGGTGCAGTTCATTTCCAGCCATAGGATATACACAGACTTTTAAACTGAACCCAGATCAGAGCCTAGTTTTCAGACCTCCGCAAGTCATGTCAGGAATTTCGCTGTAGATGGAGTTCTGGTTCACCCACAGACATAATTCAAACGGTTTTAGAAACTAGAGATTGTTTTCTATCCAATAGTAATAATAATATGCATATTGTACGAGCAAGAATTGAGTACGAGGCAGTTTAATTTGGAGACGCAAAAAAAGAAGAAGTGCTAACAGCACCCCCTATTGACAAAAGGGTAATATCACATTTTGAAGTTTTTGTCCGATATAACGCTGACCAGAATTAGCGTTTGGATATGTAAACCAGACGCGCTAACAAAAGAAGGTATTTGGACATAAATAACGGATTTTTTCGAACAAAACAAACATTTATTGTGGACCTGGGATTCCTGGTGTGCTTTCGATCTAGATCATCAAAGGTAAGGGAATATTTATCATGTATTTTATTGTTTATAGTGACGCCATCTTTGCAGCTGTGGTATGCTACTTTTGAGCGCTGTCTCAGATTATAGCGTGCAATTCTTTTTCCGTAAAGTTTTTTTGAAATCTGACATTGCGGTTGCATTAAGGAGAGGTATATCTATAATTCAATGTGTATAACTTGTATTATCATCTATATTTATGATGAGTATTTCTGTTGAAATGATGGGCTATGCAAAGTCACTTGATGTTTTTGCATTTAGTGAATCTTGTAGCCTCAATTTTTTTTATATAAATATGAATTTAATCAAACAAAACATGCATGTATTGTGTAACATGAAGTCCTATGAGTGTCTTCTGATGAAAATAATCGAAGGTTAGTGATTCATTTTATCTCTATTCTGGTTTTTGTGAAGCTATCTTTAGCTGGGAAAAATGGCTGTGATTATTGTTGTTTTGTGGTGACCTAACATAATCGTTTGTAGTGCTTTCGCTGAAAAGCCTATTTGAAATCGGACACTTTGGTGGGATTAACAACAAGATTACCTTTAAAATGATATAAGACACATGAATGTCTGAGGAATTTTAATTATGAGATTTCAGGTTTTTGAATTTGGCGCCCTGCACTTGGACTGGCTGTTGTCATATCGGTCCCGTTACCGGGACTGCAGCCATAAGAAGTTATTAAGGGTAGAGCTGCTGCTTTCAAGGAGCGGGACTCTAACCCGGAAGCTTATAAGAAATCCCGCTATGCCCTCCGACGAACCATCAAACAGGCAAAGATCGAATCGTACAACACCGGTTCTGACGCTGGTTGGATGTGGCAGGGCTTGCAAACTATTACAGACTACAAAGGGAAGCACAGGAAAGAGCTGCCCAGTGACACGAGCCTACCAGATGAGCTAAATAACTTCTATGCTCTCTTCAAGGCAAGTAACACTGAAACATGCATGTTCCGGATGACTGTGTGATCATGCTCTCCGCAGCCGATTTGAGTAAGACCTTTAAACAGGTCAACATTCACAAGGCCACTGGGCCAGACGGATTACCAGGACGTGCACTCCGAGCAGGCACGTGTCTTCACTGACATTTTCAACCTCTCCCTGTCTGAATCTGTAATACTAACATGTTTCAAGCAGACCAGCATAGTCCCTATGCCCAATACCACTAAGTTAAAACCTCTTTGGGATAGGGGGCAGCATTGGGAGGTTTGGATGAAAAGCCTGCCCAGAGTAAACTGCCTGTTACTCAGGTTCAGAAGCTAGAATATGCATACAATTAGTAGATTTGGATAGAAAACACTCTGAAGTTTCCAAAACTGTTAAAATAATATCTGTGAGTATAACAGAACTCATATGACAGGCGAAAACCTGAGAAAAATCCAACCAAGAAGTGGGAATTCTGAGGTTTGTAGTTTTCAAGTGAATGCCTATTGAACATCCAGTGTCTGTGGGGTCAGATTGCACTTCCTAAGGCTTCCAGCAGATGTCAACAGTCTTTAAAAGTTGTTTCAGGCTTCTATTGTGAAAGGGGAGAGAATAAGAGCACTCAGAGTAAGTGGCTCAGCAGAAAACCATGAGTTGTTTATGGCGCGTGGCCGTGAGCGCGACGTTCGTTCTCTTTCCTTTCTAATGAAAACAGTATTGTCCGGTTGAAACATTATTGAATATTTATGATAAAAACACCTAATGATTGATTAGAAACATGTTTCACATGTTTCTACGAACTCTAATGGAACTTTTTTGACTTTTTGTCTGGATGTTGTGCCCGTGCTTTGTGCATATGGATTACTGAACTAAACGCGCAAACAAAAAGGAGGTTTTTGGACATAAAGATTAACTTTATCGAACAAAACAAACATTTATTGTGTAACATGGAGTCCTGGGAGTGCCACCAGATGAAGATCATCAAAGGTAAGTGATTCATTTTAACGCTATTTCTGACATTTGTGACACCTCTCCTTGGCTGGAAAATGTCTGTATGGTTTTTGTCGCTAGGTGCTGTCCTAACATAATCACATGGTGTGCTTTCGCCGTAAAGCCTTTTTGAAATCGGACACTGTGGTGGATTAACAAGAAGTTTATCTTTAAAATGGTGTATGATACTTGTATGTTTGAGGAATTTTAATTATGAGATTTCTTTTGTATGAATTTGTCGCCCTGCAATTTCACTGGCTGTAGGCCAGGTGGTCCGCTAGGCTCATATCAACACCATTATCCCAGAAACACTAAACCCACTCCAATTTGAAAACCGTCCCAACAGATCCACAGATGATGCAATCTCTATTGCACTCCACACTGCCCTTTCACACCTGGACAAAAGGAATGCTGGAAAAAAGTAATGTAAAAGGAATGAGAATGCTATTCATTGACTACAGCTCAGCGTTCAACACCATAGCGCCCATAAAGCTCATCACTAAGCTAAGGACCCTGGGACTAAACACCTCCTTCTGCAACTGGATCCAGGACTTCCTGATAGGCCGCCCCCAGGTTGTAAGGGTTGGTAACAACACATCCACCACGCTGATCCTCAACACGGGGGTGCGTGCTCAGTCCCCTCCTGTACTCCCTGTTCACTAATGACTGCACTGCCAGGCACGACTCCAACACCATCATTAAGTTTGCCGATGACACAACAGTGATAGGTCTGATCACCGACAATGATGAGACAGCCTATTGGGAGACAGCCTTTCCCTCAACGTGATTAAGACAAAGGAGATGATTGTGGACTACAGGAAAGGGAGAACCAAGCACGGCCATTCTCATCGAAGGGGCTGCAGTGGAGCAGGTTGAGAGCTTCAAGTTCCTTGGCGTCCACATCACCAACAAACTAACATGGTACAAACACCAAGACAGTCACAAAGAGGGCACGACAAAACATATAACCCCTCAGGAGACTAAAAAGATTTGGCATGGGTCCTGAGATCCTCAAAAGGTTTTACAGACTGACGGGACCTACCAGATGTCCAGTAATGTTATTGCAATGCTTTAGGAACCTCCATTAATAATTTCATTCACTGTTCACTTGCTATTTTCACAGCTTGTCAGGCAAGACCAAAGAATAAAAGTGTGTCGTACGACACAAGTACCTTTGTGACACTGATACGCCCTCCTGCTACGCCCTTTAGTGCTCATCCGGTGTCTCCTTGACCTGCTGCCACTCCTCCAGTGCTCTCTCCCTCTCTCTCTGTGTGTGTGTGATTGTGTGGGCGGAGACAGGTGTGCTGGAGTCACAGGTGTGCTGTAGCCACACTTTTAGACGTGGTGATTGGAGAGTATATAAGAGAAAAATGCATTGGTTGTGAGATCAATCACCCCAGCCAGCGCCATCATCCGTGCCTATATGAGCCCCCAAGATACTACTTCTTCAACCATTTTGAGGAGCTGGTGAAAAGACTGTAGTCCTGCAGGTTTATACCTTAGCTAGTCAGAGCCCTGGAGTCTATGGGTCTTGTGCCGTCTATTCCCAGAGTTTACGGGGTAACCAAGGCTTTCCTACATGAACTGAAGGAGGCGAACTACATCCACGAGAAACTCAAAGAAATACGACACCCTGGTGGACAACAACAAATACAGGGAAGCTGTGGTGGCTGATGTGATGACTTTCTGGCTCAATAAACCCCAAGAGACCGAGTGACAATACATATTTGTTATTTAGATGTAAAGCAATGGGCAACTATATGCATACGATGTTAGAGAGAATAAATAAATACAATATTTTGAGAGAACTTACAAATGTTATGCATCAAGTTATTGAAAATAAAGTGAACAATGTATCATTCTACACAACACACAATGCCTGGGCTAATGTAGAGCGTGTGCTAAAAATGGAGCAAATCATGAATCATGTACGACATACTGGCGAGAGTCTACAATGGACACAACTGGTATCCCGTCTTGTGGATGATTCTGAAGAACTAGAAACAACTTTGTCTAAGATTTTACTTTACTTGTTTGAAACACCATTTAATTGTAACATATTTGTTGTTTATATACTTATATAGCGGATGTGTGTGTTTTAAAAATCCAGCGACACAAGCCTGTAAATCTAAACCAAATATACAGGGTGTTGCATTCTGGGATCGTTGAGAAAACCGGGACAAGTATCCTGCAACGAATCCTGATGTGTCTGTATACGTAATACTTGATGTTTGCAACAACAACAAAAAATCTAAATCAAAATGAAATGTTGGCATTATTTGAAAGTGGCTCATTAACGTTATTGTACCTCAGAGAGGCAAGAAGGATGGTGGAGCAGATGTTGAAAAACATTTATTATACCTCCTCTAACCCTGGGTCTTATGGGGGTAAGGAGTGTTTACAGAGAGCTATAGCCGAAGAAACAGGTAGCCGGGTTAAGCGCTGCTCAAGTGAATGAGTGGTTAGCAGAGCAGGATGCTCATACTCTACATAAAACCTGTATGAAAACAATTTCCAAGAAATATAGTTTTTTCCCTCCCTTGTCCCAGTTTCAGGCGGATCTATGTGACATGCAGGCCCTTGCAGATACAAATGATGGAAATCGCTACATGCAAACGGTTATAGATATTTTCTCTAAAATAGCATTTGTAAGGGTCTTAAAAAATAGGAGCGGGGCAGAGGTGACCGGGCCTTTGACTCTATCTTGAAGGAAGGAGGAGCCTCCAAGAAAGTGCAGACTGATGACGGAAAAAAAATGTTTTATAATATTTTTCAGAAACTCATGAAGAAGCACAATATAGTACATTTTGCTACAGGCTCGGATTTCAAAGCTTCAGTTGTTGAACGCTTTCACTTCTTTGAGGTAGGGGCAGTATTTTCACGTCCTGATGAAGAGCATGCCCAGAGTAAACGGCCTGCTACAAAGCCATAAAAGCTAGAATATGCATAGTATTAGTATATTTGTATAGAAAACACTCTGAAGTTTCTAAAACTGTTTGAATGATGTCTGTGAGTATAACAGAACTCATATGACAGGCAAAAACCTGAGAAAAAGTCCAACCAGGAAGTGGGAAATCTGAGGTTGGTCGATTTTCAACCCAGCTCCTATTGAAGATACAGTGGGATATTGGTAATGTTGCACTTCCTAATGCTTCCACTAGATGTCAACAGTCTTTATAACCTTGTCTGATGCCTCTACTGTTTAGTGGGGCCGAAGGAGAGAGGAATGAGTCATAGGTCTGCCAGCAGCCACGAGCTGACCATGCCCGTTCACATGAGAGTTTTCTCCCGTTCCATTTGCTTTTCTGAAGACAAAGGAATTCTCCGGTTGGAACATTATTGAAGAATTATGTTAAAACCATCCTAAAGATTGATTCAATACATCGTTTGACATGTTTCTACTGACTGTTACGGAACTTTTTGACATTTCGTCTGCTTTTAGTGAACGCGCTTCGTGACTTTGGATTTGTTTACCAAACGCGCTAACAAAAGTAACTATTTGGACATAAATGATGGACATTACCGAACAAAACAAACATTTCTTGTGGAAGTGGAAGTCCTGGGAGTGCATTCCGACGAAGATCAGCAAAGGTAAGTGAAGATTTATAATGCTTTAATGACTTTTGTTGACTGCATAATATGACGGATATATTTGTGTCTTGATTGGGCTCTGAGCGCCGACCTCAGATTATTGCATGGTTTTTGCTTTTTCCGCAAAGCTTTTTTTGAAATCTGACACAGCAGTTGCATTAAGGAGATGTGCATCTAAAATTCCATGCATAACAGTTGTATCTTTTAGCAATGTTTATTATGAGTATTCCTGTAAATTGATGTGGCTCTCTGCAAAATCAAAGGATGTTTTGGAACTTCTGAACGTAAGGAGCCAATGTAAACTCAGAACAAAACATACATGTATTGTGTAACATGAAGTCCTATGAGTGTCATCTGATGAAGATCATCAAAGGTTAGTGATTAATTTGATCTATATTTCTGCTTTTTGTGAATCCTCTCTTTGGCTTAAAAAATGGCTGTGTTATTCTGTGAATAGGCACTCACCTAACATAATCGTTTGGTTTGCTTTCGGCGTAAAGCCTTTTTGAAATCGGACACTGTGGCTGGATTTACAACAAGTGTATCTTTAAATTGGTGTAAAATACATGTATGTTTGAAGAATTTTAATTATGGGATTTCTGTTGTTTTGAATTTGGCGGCCTGCAGTTTCACTGGCTGTTGAAGAGGTGGGACGCTAACATCTTGTCACGTCCTGACCATAGTTCTTATGTGTGTTGCTTGTTTTAGTGTTGGTCAGGACGTGAGCTGGGTGGGCATTCTATGTTGTGTATCTAGTTTGTCTGTTTCTGTGTTCAGCCTAATATGGTTCTCAATCAGAGGCAGCTGTCAATCGTTGTCCCTGATTGAGAATCATATATAGGTGGCTTGTTTTGTGTTGGGAATTGTGGGTGGTTGTCTTCTGTCTTTGTGTTCTGCACCAGATAGGACTGCTTTCGGTTTTCACATTTTCTTGTTTTGTTGATTGTAGTGTTCTCATATATTCTTTATTAAATCATGTTGAACACTAGCCGCGCTGCGTGTTGGTCCTCTCCTTCATCCCAGGAAGAAAGCCGTTACACATCTCACGTACCCTAGAGAGGTTAACAAAACTCTGAAGGAGCGGATGTGGCGATATTTTACAGCTCACAACTCGCATAGATATATCAATATAGTTCAAGATTTAGTAAAGGGGTACAACAACAGCTACCATAAGAGTATACGGATGAAGCCCTCCGAGGTCTCTTCTGAAAACTATTTTCAAGTCTTTAAAAATCTGTATGGTTTGTTCCCCCTTCACCGCAAGAAATAGATTTTAAATTCATTGTGGGGGACTTGGTACGTATATCCAAGTTGAGGGGTGTTTTCAACAAAAAATATGAGCAAGGTTGCAGCGATGAGGTGTTCACCGTTACCGAATGTCTACCGCGCATACCCCCTTTCTACAAGTTAAAAGATTATGACGGGGAGCTTATAGAGGGATCTTTATATGAGAAGGAATTACAGAAGGTACAGCTGGGTAAAGACAAAGTCTTTCACGTGGAGGAGATTATAGATCAAAAGAGAGAATAGGGTAAAAAATGGGAGCTGGTCCGCTGGAAAAACTGGCCCCAAAAGTTTAACAGTTGGGTATTAGAGCACGATGTGGTGGAGGCATCGGGGGTTAACTGAAACCCTCAGGCATGATAAATACAACATCATTCGCGTGTACACAGGAGTGCATCATGGAACACAGCGGCTTCTACCTGACTCTCCCCAGTAATGTGGCTGCACATACATGTCGGGAGAACCAAGTAGTTCGAATTACACTGCCGATTTTCCAAAGCCTATACGAGTTATCAGAGGCCTGGGAAGTAGGTCTCAGCGAGATTACTTACCCCCATAGTTGGTACACTATAAACGGATGAGAGACCGTGATTTTTAAAGCAAAAGTCCTGAATATCGCAGTCTGCGATGACTTATTAAGCTTAATTAAAGGGTTCTATAGAACCGTCGACAGGATCATCTCAGAGTTGAATGAACTCCTAACCCTGAACAATATGGAAATACTGTTGATCTACAACCCTATACATAAACGTGTACAAATCTCAGGGGATGCTGATGGGGGTATAAAGTCCAGCGATAATTTAGCCTACATGTTGGGGATGGGTCCCAATAAATGGACGTATGTGAAAGACTAAATAATTCCCATTCCCTGCGGAAATACATGCAGGATTTTACAACATATTTGTGTATACCTACATCATATCCTATCAAAGGGTAGGAGACAGTTGTGTGCCCCTCCTGAGAACAGATCATATAGATGGAAAGGATGGCGATATAGTCACTGTCAACTACGACAAGCCACACTACGTACCTATAAGCAAGAAATATATTGAAAACATTCTGGTTGAGTTTAAAACAGATCAGAACGAAAACATAGAATTTACTTATGGTAAAATGATTGTAAAACTCCACTTTAGACCCACCAAAACCTCTCTACATATACAATATATTATTAGTATAATATATTTTAATAAACATAATACAACTAAATTTAAATGGTTATGGAACACCAACATCTCGACCCTAACCGCTATGTCGCATTCTATGTTGATCAGGTGGGTAATGGGTTACCCGACTTTCATGGATCCCCGACCATGTACGGTTCGGGGATAGGCGGTATATTTCGTAAACTCTTTAGGATGGTTTTACCATTTATGAAGAGAGGCCTCAGCATAGCCAAACCACATTTAACATCAGCAGCTAAAAATATAGTAAGTGAGGTTGTAACCAATGCTATGACCAGAAGGGCGTCACCAGATGCCGAGCATCAAGAAGGCTCGGGGCTTATGATGTTGTCTCGAAGACCAAAAAAGAGACCTCCGGGTATAAGGCGCAGGCCTGCCCCTAAAAAGCGGAGGTTAGCCGTTAAAAGAAACTCAGTAAGTCAAAGACGTGGTAAAGTGAGGAGGTTTGGACCAAAAACGACAAAAAGAATACTCAGAAGTATTTTCTAAAAGAACAAGCAACATGGCTCTTTTACACCGCATGTCCTCTGAAGCTATAAAGACAGACCTCGATCTTTTCACGGCCCCCTTAATCACCATGAAGGTGGAAGGTGCACGATCACCATCCCCATGAGTGGCACCCTCCTTCTGGCCATCGATGAGGCATTCAACAACGTCAATGCAGACCAATGTCAAGTTTGGATTCGCAAAAAGGCCAAAAGGTTTCTCCCGCGGTGCATGAACAATGAGAACATTCACTGTGATGCTCAAGATAGGTTTGATGCAAATGAATGCATGCCAAACGTTATGTTTTATTTTCATTAATTTAATTTGTTTCACCTAGGTTGCAATTATATCAGATTGTTTTTTACATGAATTGGATAGATATAGAAATTATAGATTTTATGTCAATTTTGTTGAGTAATGTAAATGTATTGCCTAATGTGAAAACGGTAATGTACAGTACTGTTGCATATTACTTTCAGCACTTTTAAGGGCGATTTGAAACACTTATCTTGGATTGTTTGCTATTGGTTTAACTGGCAGTTTAAACAAATACATTGAAAATATATTATTGTGTTGTGTTTTGGTGATTAAACCAATCTTCTCATTACATTTCACAATAAAGTAATATTTTTGAATCAATGGTTGTATGGTGAGAGATGTTTACAATCCAAATGAATGCACAATGACAGGTTTTGAATGAAAGACTGGCTGCGTTACAAATGTGACCATGTGTGAATTTATTTCTAAGAGTTGTGAAAATGTACCACATACTTGTAAAAAATACACATTTCCTTTTTATTGTTACATAGCATCAGTGAGATTCAGTCTGATCTCTATTAATTGTCTTAGTCCACTGCGCCACCAAGATGGAGTTTATAACTCATACAACGTGTTCATTTTAGTATATTCAAACAGAAACAATTTCAAAGGAAACAAGCATTCAGATCAGGTGTGGACAGTTTTGTTGATGCTGAAAACAGAATGCATATGTTTTTAAATAACATTCTTAGAACGTTCTCCGAACATTACTAAACGTTTCTTGTGGTTTTTGTGGAACGTTTTCTTAACGTTCTCTGAACAATGGTATGCTGAAATTCCCACAGAAGAACGTTGTTTCTTAACGCGCTCTAAAGTATTTGAGAACATTCCTAATGTTAAACCAGTTGGAGAACGTTCCTAGAACATTACCAAAATTGAAATTTAATGTACCATTTTTTAACTTTTAGGAAACGTTCTGTTTAAGTATCAAAATGCCAAGAAAATGCTTTTTTGTCAAGTTCCTTAAATGTGCTGAGAATGTTCCAAAGCCAAGCAACTATCTTGCACCATTCCCAGAAAGTTGTGGGAAGGTCGTATGCAAAATATCCAAAGGACAACCACACTCTCACCAAGCTCTAAGAAACATTTGGTTCTCAGAACATTATGTGCTAGCTGGGATCATTAACATGATCTTTCTTAACTAACATGATCTTGATCCTAGTGTCCTCCTAGCATATGTTAGTGCTAACCTGGGTTGCTCTGCTCTTCCCTGCCTGGCCGCCTGTCAATGGTCAACCTGTCACACCAAATGCTAATTCCGCTTCAGAGACTGCAATTAGCATCATCAGGATTTGTGTCACTTCAGCAAAGCCGTAACACTGGGGGGGGGGGGGGGGGGGATCCTGACCTTATCAAAGGCTTAGTTGTACTTGGTGCATTCAGAATACAGAGGCAGAGACCAGGTGAAACCAAAAGTGTGTGTGTGTGTGTGTGTGTGTGTGTGTGTGTGTGTGTGTGTGTGTGTGTGTGTGTGTGTGTGTGTGTGTGTGTGTGTGTGTGTGTGTGTGTGTGTGTGTGTGTGTGTGTGTGTGTGTGTGTGTGTGTGTGTGTGTGTGTGTGTGTGTGTGTGTGTGTGTGTGTGTGTAAGTGGGAGTTTCTTATTCGGTGTGTGAAGTGGTTGCAAGGGAACAGAACTAATGACTACAAGTTTCATTAGGTAATTCTCAGGTAAGACAATTCCTCCTGAGTGAGGCAAGGTCAAAAACATACATTTCCAGAGAGCCACTTTTCGAATAGATATTTATTATGTTTTTACATTCATTCCTACACAATAAATGGTATTGCACAGTATTTCATAATACAGGAATTATATTTATGTCCAATTAGCTACTTGGTTAGCGCGTTTGGTAAACAATTCCAAAGTCACGAAGCGCGTTCACTAAAACCTGACGAAATGTCCAAAAGTTCCGTAACAGTCAGTAGAAACATGTCAAACGATGTTTTGAATCAATCTTTAGAATGTTGTTAAAATAAATCTTGAATAACGTTCCAACCGGAGAATTACATTGACTTCAGACTTCAGATGAGCGATGGAACGGAGCTGCCTCTCACGTGAACACGCGTGGTCAAAGAATGTTCACCTCATGGCAGTGGTGACTCATTCCAGTCTCCTTCGGCCCCACTTCACATTAGAGTCATCAGAGTCATCAGAGTCATCAGACAAAGTTCTACAGACTGTTGACATCTAGTGGAAGCCGTAGGAAGTGAATACTTATTTTCCACCATAATTTGCAAATAAATAAATAAAAAATCCTACAATGTGATTTTCTGGATTATCTTTCTCATTTTGTCTGTCATAGTTGAAGTGTACCTATGATGAAAATTACAGGCCTCTCTCATCTTTTTAAGTGGGAGAACTTGCACAATTGGTGGCTGACTTAAGTTCCGGCGCCGAAAAGAGATGGCCGCCTCGCTTCGCGTTCCTTGGAAAATATGCAGTATTTTGTTTTTTTACGTGTTATTTCTTACATCGGTACCCCAGGTAATCTTAGGTTTCATTACATACAGTCGGGAGGAACTACTGAATATACGATTAACGTCAACTCATCATCGTTCCTACCAGGAATATGACTTTCCCGAAACGGATCCAGTGTTTTGCCTTCCACCCAATACAATGGATCTGATCCCAGCCGGCGACCCTGTGCGACGCCGAAAAAGGGGAAAATGAGGCGGTCTCGTGGTCAGGCTTCGGAGACGGGCACATCGCGCTCCACTCCCTAGCATACTACTCGCCAATGTCCAGTCTCTTGACAATAAGGTTGATGAAATCCGAGCACGGGTAGCATTCCAGAGAGACATCAGGGATTGCAACGTGCTCTGCTTCACGGAAACATGGCTAACTCAAGGGACGCTAACGGAGTCGGTGCAGCCAGCTGGTTTCTTCATGCATCGCGCCGACAGAAACAAACATCTTTCCGGTAAGAAGAGGGGCGGGGGGGTATGCCTTATGATTAACGAGAAGTGGTGTGATCATCATAACAACACACAGGAACTCAAGTCATTCTGTTCACCTGATCTAGAACTCCTCACAATCAAATGTCGACCGCATTATCTACCAAGGGAATTCTCTTCAATCATAATCACAGCCGTATATATTCCCCCCCAAGCAGACACATCGATGGCCCTGAACGAACTTTATCTGACTCTTTGTAAACTGGAAACCACACACCCTGAGGCTGCATTCATCGTAGCTGGGGATTTTAACAAGGCTAATCTAAAAACAAAACTCCCTAAATTCTATCAGCATATCGATTGTGCTACCAGGGCTGGAAAAACACTAGACCATTGTTATACTAATTTCCGCGACGCTTATAAGGCCCTCCCCCGCCCCCCTTTCGGAAAAGCTGACCACGACTCCATTTTGTTGATTCCAGCCTACAAACAGAAACTCAAACAACAAGCTCCCGCGCTCAGGTCTGTTCAACGCTGGTCCGACCAATCTGAATCCACGCTTCAAGACTGCTTCGATCACGCGGATTGGAATATGTTCCGCATCGCGTCCAACAACAATATTGACGAATATGCTGATTCGGTGAGCGAGTTCATTAGGAAGTGCATTGACGATGTCGTACCCACAGCAACGATAAAAACATTCCCAAACCAGAAACCGTGGATTGACGGCAGCATTCGCGTGAAACTGAAAGCGCGAACCACTGCTTTTAACCAGGGCAAGGTGACCGGAAGCATGACCGAATACAAACAGTGTAGCTATTCTCTCCGCAAGGCAATCAAACAGGCTAAGTCTCAGTACAGAGACAAAATCGAGTCGCAATTCAACAGCTCAGACACAAGAGGTATGTGGCAGGGTCTACAGTCAATCACGGATTACAAAAAGAAAACCAGCCCCGTCGCGGACCAGGATGTCTTGCTCCCAGACAGGCTAAACAACTTTTTTGCCCGCTTTGAGGACAATACAGTGCCACTGACACGGCCCCCTACCAAAACCTGCGGGCTCTCCTTCACTGCAGCCGAGGTGAGTAAAACATTTAAACGTGTTAACCCTCGCAAGGCTGCAGGCCCAGACGGCATTCCCAGCCGCGTCCTCAGAGCATGCGCAGACCAGCTGGCTGGTGTGTTTACGGACATATTCAATCAATCCTTATCCCAGTCTGCTGTTCCCACATGCTTCAAGAGGGCCACCATTGTTCCTGTTCCCAAGAAAGCTAAGGTAACTGAGCTAAACGACTACCGCCCCGTAGCACTCACTTCCGTCATCATGAAGTGCTTTGAGAGACTAGTCAAGGACCATATCACCTCCACCCTACCGGACACCCTAGACCCACTCCAATTTGCTTACCGACCCAATAGGTCCACAGACGACGCAATCGCAACCACACTGCACACTGCCCTAACCCATCTGGACAAGAGGAATACCCATGTGAGAATGCTGTTCATCGATTACAGCTCAGCATTTAACACCATAGTACCCTCCAAACTCGTCATCAAGCTCGAGACCCTGGGTCTCGACCCCGCCCTGTGCAACTGGGTCCTGGACTTCCTGACGGGCCGCCCCCAGGTGGTGAGGGTAGGTAACAACATCTCCACCCCGCTGATCCTCAACACTGGGGCCCCACAAGGGTGCGTTCTGAGCCCTCTCCTGTACTCCCTGTTCACCCACGACTGCGTGGCCATGCACGCCTCCAACTCAATCATCAAGTTTGCGGATGACACTACAGTGGTAGGCTTGATTACCAACAACGACGAGACGGCCTACAGGGAGGAGGTGAGGGCCCTCGGAGTGTGGTGTCAGGAAAATAACCTCACACTCAACGTCAACAAAACAAAGGAGATGATTGTGGACTTCAGGAAACAGCAGAGGGAGCACCCCCCTATCCACATCGACGGGTCAGTAGTGGAGAAGGTGGAAAGTTTTAAGTTCCTCGGTGTACACATCACGGACA
>NC_092113.1:2545163-2686233 GCF_045679555.1 Salvelinus alpinus
TTGTAAACGCCGGATCTCTATGGCAAGACGCATCATTCATTCAAGTTTCGTCTAAAATCGGGCCAGTGGTGTCTGAGATATCGCATGGGTTGACTAGACTAATATTCCTGAGCATGTGTGCCAAATTTCAAACAGATCAAGCGATATAAACATGTGCCCGTTATAGCGCCACTGTGTGGTTGATATGAATGCTCTTGCATATGTTGAGTCTTATGGGTCCCTGAGACATATTTGTTCCCTGTGAGGAGAGGGACCTACGTACCGAATTTCATGACTTTAGGTCAAACAGGATGAGGGGCATGACCTGACAAGGTTTGCATTTTCAATCTGTTGTTATACCGCCACCATCAGAACAATCAGTGTATTTCGTAAAAGCTGGATCTCTATAACAAGACAATTCAATTCACCCAAGTAAAAAAAAAAAAATAAATAATAATATTTATTTTTATTTTTATTTTTTTATTTTATTTTTTTAAATCGGGCCAGTGGTGTCTGAGATATCGTGTGTGACTAATGTACTAACGTACAGAGACAGATCCACAGTCTCCTCCCCAATTTCATCATGGGGGACAACAAACACAAGGTCAGAGAAAGGGAGACTGAGATGAAGACGTTGGATAAAAGTAAGCTGGAATAAGGTTCTGAAGGGGAAGAGGATGATGTGGAGAGTGAGATTGGTTGTGGATGGGGAAACAGAGTTTAAGGCCTTACCTGCAGCTTTCATTCTGACACGGACATGGACACAAGCAGAACAGGAGCCTTGTGATGGAGAGAACCGGAAGGTGGACAGACTCAGCTGGGGAAGACTCTCCAGGTTCCAGGTGGAACCTATTGAAAAAAACAAATGCCACAGAACATTCAAAACTGTACAACGTATGGAGTAAAATATATATACAGTGAAGTCTCAACATTCCAAATAAACTGTTCCTCTTCATATTGTGTATAAGATCAGCTCTTCAAAGGGACCATGGACTAAAGTAACACTTACCATGATGGTGTTGAATCTATGGATAAAGTGGAGGAGACAGGGAAAGGAAGAGGGAGAAGAAACAGAACATGGCTGTGTTGAGTTTGTTATTGACATGTGAAGTGAATATTGATGCAGGTTCACATAGCCTAATGCATTTCCAATACATCATTTCCATTATATATCAATACATCATTTCCATTATATATAGGCTACAGTCTGAGTATAATGTCTCCATTGCTTATTGGTTACATTATCTCCATGAAGATTAACCTCAAAGATGGTATGATTCATTCCTTTACCTCGGTGACAGTTAGTTTAGCGCGTGGTTTCTCCTCCGCGGCGTGCAGGAGCAGCAGCAAACACAACAGGAGCACAGCACGTGCTGGTCCATTTCCGCAACTCATCATGAACATTGATCAGTACTGACACCAGAGACACTTGGAAAAGTCACATCGTATCCGACGTTGCTAGAACAACGCTCAGGCAGCCAACAAACGCAAAATCCAGTGGACCGACAGTGCACATACATGTTTACACTACAGAATGCATTTCAAAACCAAATAAATGTAATTCAATAAAACTGAAAAGTAGGTAGGGCAACATGTTATCTTCCAGTGCCATGTTGTTCTTGTATGTTCCTAATAACTGTTCGAATAGTTCACTGCGGGTTAAATTGTGTCCTCGGAGAGTGCGTAATCGCTGACTAGTTTACGACATACAGCTCCACCTCTCTAGCCGCCTACTCTAGACAGACAGGTTACATCAGTAGTTACCTCCCACAATATACCAGTGAGCGAATACGTTTTGTATGGCCCGGTGCCCCGGGTAGGCGGAGTAGGTACATTTTAGACCGTTCCATTGGTCCTTAAGAGAAATCTCCACTCCCCGGGGCATCGGGCCATACAAAACGAACCACCCAAATGTTCACACTAGTGCTGTTGCTGCTCTACGTCTTGGATTGCCGAGAGTGTGAACTTTGCTTTAACTAACATTAGGGAAATAATAGTCAGGCTATACTGAGAAACAACATTTTATTTAACTGCGGGAAGGACGGAAAAGTTTGCTGCCAAACATTGCAGTCCCCTGCACAGTTAGTGTTGAAGCCTACTATTTTTGTTATTTCAATTACTTTCGAAGACATTTGGAAGTAGGCCAAGTATTTGGATATTATTTATTTGAAAATATTGGCATGTATTTGAACTTACTCAAATACACAGAAACTTCTATTTTCAAATGCAAATATTGTATTACCCCAGGTCTGCTTGGTATTTGAAATAATGTATTTGGAAATAAGTATTTGAAAAATAGTTAAAATAGTAGCCTATGCTAGCTAGGCCTATACATTTGTTTTTAAATGGTCAAATACTTCCAATAGAAGTAGTTGATTCAGACCATATTATTTGAAAAAACTAAAATACTCAGAGTATGCATATATTTGAACCCAGGACTAATCTGAACAACATCTCAGTAGTGTAAAGATAGCGTTAACAGCGGTAGATGAGTCAGATATCTGATTCCGTAATGTTTATAGGCTATTATCAAGTCACATCTATTCCTTTTATCACCACAAAACGATTATTGTATTGCTATTGTTGGATTCTATTCAAAACGGTCTCTATTCACATCCTACAAAGCTAGAGGAAGGACCTCTGAAATGTGGTCCTCATTAAATTCAGTTATGGACTTTGAACAGCCTTGGTTATTTGGATAGGGTAATATTCACCCCATGTCTGTAGCAGTTTCTGGTTAGCCTCACATGTTGTTTTCCAATGTTATTATACAGTAGGTCTGTCTGTATATGTGTATGCATGTGTCAGACGTGGTGGAACGTTTCTGTCAGTTGTGCTATATCTCTCTCAAACACACACACACCACACACTATAATGCTCAGAAATTGTTGAATGTAGTTGACGGTAAGTGGGCTCTCTAACTGGGTCAAGGTTTCATTATGAGTCCTAATTCTCACAATATGTGTCTTTGTGTGTGTGTTTTACAGAGGGTAAAAACCCTGAACAGACACTTCCTCCTTACAGAGACGTCATGCTTTTAACTCCATCCCTTCTGTGCCCTTGAGGACACCTCACACCTGCACACACACACACACACACACACACACACACACACACACACACACACACACACACACACACACACGCACAGTGATTTCACTTGTTAAATGAACTTCAATCAATGTAGTTGAATGGGAGGAGACAGGTTAAAGAAACATTTTTAAGCCTTGTGACAATTGTGTGTGTGTGCAATTCAGAGGGTGAATTGGCAAGACAAAAGATCAAAAGACTTAAGTGCATGTCCCGTGTGGCTCAGTTGGTAGAGCAGAGCATAGCACTTGCAATGCCAGGGTTGTGGGTTCAATTCCCATGAGGGACCAGTAAGAAAGAATATGAAAATATATGCATTCACTACTGTAAGTTGCTCCAGAAAAGAGTGTCTGCTCTGATGAAAATGTAGGTGCTAGGCAAACTGGTTGGTGTCAAGAAAAGCAATGCTGCTGGGGTTTTAAGGCTCAACAGTTTCCTGTGTGAATCAAAATGGTTCACCATCCAGACAACTTGACACAACTGTAGGAAGCATTGGAGTGTCTAATTAATTATTTCTACATGTAGCAAGCAAAGTGTTTGTATTGTCCAATCTACATGGGTAGTATGCAAGTCAGTCAGACAATAGTTTATTAGGTACATCCATCTAGTAGAGGGTTTAAACCCTGTTCCCTTTGCCTCTGGAACAGACTGAATTCTTCGGGGCGTGGAAACGTTGCTCAATTGGTATCAAGGGATTTAACGTGTACCAGGAAAACATTCCCCACACCATTACACCCCCGGCACCAGCCTGTACCATTGACACGATGCAGGATGGGGCCATACTGTTTACTCCAAAAACGGACTCTGCCATCAGCATGACGCAATAGGAACCGGGATTTGTCAAACCAGGCAATGTTTTTCACTCCTAAATTGTCCACTGTTGGTGATTGCGTGCCCACTGGAGCCGCTTCTTCTTGTTTTTAGCTAGATAGGAAAGGAACAGGTGTGGTCGTCTACTGCAATAGCCCATCGGTGACAAGGACCAACCAGTTGTGCATTCGAAGATGCCATTCTACACACCACTGTTGTACTGCGCCATTATTTGCCCGTTTATGGTACGCCTGTTAACTTGCACAATTCTTTTGCCGTTCTCCTTAGACTTCTCATCAACGAACTGTTTAAACCCACAGGACTGCCGTTGACTGGATGTGTGAAAAGCCTAGGAGGCCAGACATTTCTGAGAACAAACGATCATACGACGTTCAATCGAACAGTAACTGAATGCCTTGATGCGTGTGTGCCTGTCTGCCTGCTGTATATAGCAAGCCACGACCACGTATGTGTAGGAGCGAGCCATTTTCGTGAATAGGGTGGTGTACCTAATAATCTAATTACCTTATTTCAGCAGTAAAAAAAAAAAAGTTTGGTGGATCAGGTCAGATCCGGATGGAGAGTGAGTGCGTTGTTCAAGATGGAGAAACAAAAGGCAAGACCAAGTGATGCACAAAAACACTGCAAAAAGCTAGTAGACCTACTTATGCAGCATCTAGCATTAGCAGCCACCCACGTAACATAGTAAATGTAAATCCGGGACACAACAATTAGTATCATATGTTACGTTTTGTATTAATGTATTAATTTGTGGATGTCCATCATCCATTTCATATAATATATTACGAATTACAATTCGTATGATATGTTACGAATTGCAATTCCTACAATATGCTATGAACTGAATCCGTACATTATGTTATGAATTTCCAAAATGTATGATATGTTACGAATTCCAATTTGTTGTCACTAACGTTAGCTAGGTGGCTAATGCTAGCTAGGTGGCTAACGCTAACTTTAGCTAGGCTAAGGGTTAAGGTTAGGAGTTATGTCAAACGGTTAAGGAGAAGAGTTAGCTAACATGCTAAGTAGTTGCAAAGTTGCTAATTAGCTAAAATTCTAAAGTTGTTGGTGATGAGATTTGGTGATGAGATTTGAAGACGCAACCTAATTAGCATCCACCCTGACCAACCATCCTACTTTCGTTTTTGCTTTAACGCTGTAATATATAACTTTTTAGGAGACCCGACCAAATTCACATAGAAATGTGCATTATAGATCTATCATGCTCATTGAACGCAAGTCTAAGAAGCGGTAGATCTGTTCAATGTGTGCTATGTGTGCTTCCCATTCTTAAGTTTAGTTTTTGCATCTTTTACTTTCAGTTTTGCACACCAGCTTCTAACAGATGAAAATACAATATTTTTGGTTATCGAAAATATATTTCACAGCGGTTTAGATGGTACAATGATTCTTTACACTATACTTGCTTGTCTTTTGACAAACTTAAATTATTAATTAACTATTACAATTTAAGCAACCAGGAAATCTTCTGTCTTATGTAACCATATCAAACATAACATTCTAATTTGAGTGTCCCGGATTTACATTTACTATATTACGTCTCGTCTATGCGACAAGGCTGCACTGCCTGGGCCTGGCAATGGCCTTGAGAATACATTCTTAGAACATAAAAGGGTTCTTCAGCTGTTCCCATAGGAGAAATCTTTGAAGCACCCTTTCTGGTTCTAGGTCAAACCCTTTTGAGTTCCATGTAGAACCTTTTACACAGAGGTTTCTATATGGAACGCAAAATAGTTCTACTTGGATACAAAAAGCCGAGAATCCCTTTGAAAGCCTTTTTTTCTAAGAGAGTAGTGACTGTTCCTCTAGTGAGAGTAACTTTCCTCCTTCTGTGAACAGTCTCTGAGTGATGAGACGGATAGCCCAGATAGTGAGTCCGGGTTCCAATGTGTAGCCTAATATAAATATACTACCTGTTAAATACTGTATACTGTATATATAAAAGATCTATTGGTTAACTGAATAGTATGCTGTTACGTAGAAAATTCATTTTTCAATCTGCGCTACGGCAGTGTATGCACACACACACACACACACACACACACACACACACACACACACACACACACACACACACACACACACACACACACACACACACACACACACACACACACACACACACACTTCTGGTCCCCACAAATATAGTCAAACACATCCACACACACACACATTCTGCCTGTAAGAAGTAACAGGATGTGCTGTACCCTCTCTGACTCACGTACGGTGCCTTCAGAAAGTGTTCACACCCCTTGACTTTTTCCACATTTTGTTGTGTTACAACCTGAATTAAACATTTATTAAATTATCACTGGCTTACACACAATACCCATAATGTCAAAGTTAAAAACATTTTTTTTTTTTTAAACATTATTACAAATAAATAACAAATGAAAGGGTGACATTTCCTGAGTCTATAAGTATTCAACCCCTTTGTTATGGCAAGTCGAAATACGTTCTGGAGTAAACATTTGCTTAACAAGTCACATAATAAGTTGCAGGGACTCAGTCTGTGTTCAATAATAATGTTTAACATGATTTGAATAACTACCCTATCTTTGTACCCCACACATACAATTATCTGTAACGTCCCCCAGTCGAGCAGTGAATTTTAAACACTGATTCAACCACAAAGACCAGGGAGGTTTTCCAATGCCTCAAAAAGAAGGCCACCTATTGGTAAATGGGTAAAAATTAAAAAGGAGACATTGAATATCCCTTTGAGCATGGTGAAGTTATTAGTTACACTTTGGATGGTGTATCAATACACCCAGTCACTACAAAGATACAGGCGTCCTTCCTAACTCAGTCACCGGAGAGGAACGAACCCGCTCAGGGATTTCACCATGAAGCCAATGGTGACTTTAAAGAGTTAGAGAGTTTAATGTCTGTGATAAGAGAACGCTGAGGATGGATCAACAACATTGAAGTTAATCCACAATACCAACCTAAATGATAGAGTGAAAAGAATGAAGCCTGTACAGAATACAAATATTCCAAAACATGCATTCTACTATTTACAGGAAACTCATTCAACAATTTTAGATGAAGGTGAGTGAAAAATGGACTGGGGGGGGGGATGAAATATACTTCTCCCATGGGCAAAGAAACTCAAAAGGGGTGACGATATTAATTAACAATAATTTTGATCTGATTGTGCAAATTGTCCAAACAGATCCATATGGTAGATGGATGATTTAATATATTTTTTTGGACCATAAACAGATATGGCTCATTAACCTTTACGGACCAAATAGTTATGATCGACGCTTCTTTGAAAATGTATATATAAAATGATCAACCCTGTAAGCAATACAAGACTATTATTATGGTGGGAGATTATAATACAGTTTTAAATACGTCAATGGACCGTAAAGGAAATCACACTACAAACTATCACCCTCATGCTCTTAAGGAAATCATGAATGTCATGGATATATTGGAACTAGTGTATATATGGAGGATTAAATACCCTGATCTAGTGAGATATACAGTGGAGAGAACAAGTATTTGATACACTGCTGATTTTCCTACTTACAAAGCATGTAGAGGTCTGTAATTTTGATCATAGGTACACTTCAACTGTGAGAGACGGAATCTAAAACAAAAATCCAGAAAATAACATTGTATGATTTTTAAGTAATTAATTAGCATTTTATTGCATGACATAAGTATTTGATACATCAGAAAAGCAGAACTTAATATTTGGTACAGAAACCTTTGTTTGCAATTACAGAGATCATACGTTTCCTGTAGTTCTTGACCAGGTTTGCACACACCGCAGCAGGGATTTTGGCCCACACCTCCACACAGACCTTCTCCAGATCCTTCAGGTTTCAGGGCTGGACTCCATCACCTCCTTGATTACCTTCCCTATATATGTCACTCCCTTTGGTTCCTTCCCCAGGCGTTATTGTTTCTGTTTCTGTTTCTTGTCTGTGCATTGTTCGTGTTTCTTGTTTTGTATTATGTTTCGTTTATTGATTAAATCACTCACTCCCTGAACTTGCTTCCCGACTCTTAGCGCACATCGTTACAGTGATGGAGACAATTACATTGATGGAAGTTACAATCTATCTGCAATATTAAAGCTGATCTATTAAAAAATATAAATATAAAATTAAAAAAATATTTATGTTTGGGGCAAATCCAAATCATCACTGAGTACCACTCTTCATATTTTTGAAAATATATATATTTATATGGACTCGGGAGACGAAGGTCAAGTCATGCGACCTCCAAAACATGACCCGCCAAACTGTGCTTCTTAACACCCACCCGCTTAACCCGGAAGCCAGCCGCACTAATGTGTTGGAAGAAACACTGTTCATCCGACAACAGAGGGCAGCCTGGAGGGGCCCGGCCCGACACAAGGAGTCGCTAGAGCGCAATGAGCGAATTAAAGCGAATTTAATGTGGAATAAGCCAAGGGGTATGAATACTTTCTGAAGGCACAACTACCTCAACATCTACCTCAACAAATGAGAGCTCATCCATTCACACGCACGCACGCACGCACGCACGCACGCACACACACACACACACACACACACACACTGTGTACAACAAGGTATAGTACAGAGAGAACTGTTGTGGAAACAGTAGCAGGGTTTGCATAGAGAGATATCAAAGAACTCATGAACTGTCAACTGAAGAAAAACATCAGTGTCAACACAGCTCTTTCATCTCATCTGTTCTTTGACCAAACCCCTGGGTGATATCTATCAGTTCTTCCAGCTCCCACTCATCCTCCCTATGACTGTAAACAGGGGTGGGGGATTTAGGGCAGGAAACAGAGATCCTTAGAAGAGTGGGTCATCTGTCTTCACAGATGCAGTCTCTTATCAAATTCACCCCAGCATTGGTATTCATGAAAACCTCCCATCAGGGCCCACCATGTTGTTGCATGTTTATGTACTTTTCCACAAATATTTCCACTGAAAGGCTTTTTCAAGTCTTCTGGGAACGGTCACACACTCAATATATATTTTTCTACATTGCCCTCCCCCACAGTGAAAAAAACATGGTCTCACGTAACTCACAGGATCTACTGTTTTCAAGAGGGTAACCAGGAGGTGATAGTGTCACAACATAAATCAGTAATTATGTGTAACAGTAGTAAGTGTTTTTGTGAAATGAAACCTTGTTAGTGTGTATGTCCTGTAGGCCTAAGATGGATCTAGGTTTCATGATTAGGAACCAGCAGAACCGGAGTGTTGTCTTTGTGTCCTGGCAGTTACACCCTCCTTCTGCAGACAGGAGTCATGATGAAAAATAAGCCACCAGAGAGCGTTGACTGTGTCCAATTTCAACACCTGACACACCCTGTTCATACCAACTCACTCAACACCCCCACACATGGCCGCAGGAAGATGGTTTTGTTGTCAGTGTGTGAGAGTGACAGCCGAGGCAGTCAGATTTAGAGATGGAGGTCAAGCATGGCGGTAAGTACACTCACTCATTAATAATCCTGGTTGAGGACCACCGAAGGGAAGAACAGGGCTTTTGAAGAACACACAGGGGGTTTTCCACATGTTCTAACTTCCTGCTTACAACAGGGAAATGAAGGTTGAGGAGCAAGTTAAGAGCCCAGAGGGTTATACTACAATTAGGATCAAAGAGTTAGTCAGCTAACTTGCCTAAATATAATGAAATAACAGATTTTTCTTAAAAACAAGCTTGAAATGGGCTTGGTCTAATTGATTCAAAAACGAAAAACACATCACTTTATCTTAATGAACCAGAAAATCGTTATTTCTGGTTGATTATCATAGTTAGCTGGCTAACGCATTGACCCTGCTTTGTAGTACACCCCTCTGGTCCTGCTGTTCACCACTGTTTGTATCATGTCAAGTATGTACTCATGTAATTAAATGTGATTAGATGTGATCGCTGCCTTCTGCTGAAATATTTCGATCGAGAGAACTTTTGAACTTAGCAGGGAAAGGCGGCAATGTCGTACACACATACACAGACACGCACATTAACAGGCAAAAGAGAGCAGACCAGAACAAAGGTGTACAAAACTCAATTATTTTATTAAACTTCTATCTTATGTAATCTGTATATATAAAAGTTCTAAAGCCATTGGCCTGAGACTAGAACAGACAGTGAGGCTGGCGTGTTTCATCATATCCACATTTACATTAGTCCTCATTATTCACCAGCAGACAGAATTGTACAACAGACGAGAACAAAAAGAGATGTAAACAGAGGCGACAAAAAAAAAGGAAGAGTAGAGAAAACGACTGCACAATGCAATGTTGTGAAGACGGTCAGTTAAGACTAGTGGAGAGAAGACTGGAGGTCCTTGGGAGACGGAATAAATAACAGAGGGAAATGATTTGCTCAGTTGTTTACCATGCCATCCGACCCCGTGCTCCATTGGGCCGTGATTGGACATAGGGTAAGAGGGGGCGGCGGCAGAGGGGTTGCTGGACCAGTGGTACTGTCAAACCATAAGTGCACACAATGGGGTGTGTGTATATTTTCGTATGAGAAGAGCTTTGTGTGAGTGTGTATGCATTTCCCTGTTTGAATGTAGTCAGGCTCAAAATGATTGGCACCCTTGATAAAGATGAGTAAAATAGAGGTCTTTAGCCACGTACACCAGTGGTGGGTTTGGCATCGAAATAAGGACGCGTGAGCAGAAAAGAACCCCATACCTACTGTAAAATATGGTGGTGGATCTTCGACTGTATGGGGCTAATTTTGCTTCCACTGGTCCTGGAACGGTCAAATTGACCCAGGTCAAATTGACCCAGTACTAGGACATTTTAGCCAAAAACCTGGTTGCCTCCGGAGGCTGAAACTTGGCCGCAAGTGAATCTTCCAGCAAGACAATAACCCCAAGCACACATCAAAATCCACAAAGAAATGGTGAACTGAACATAAAATAAGAAATGGTCGAAGATCTCTCCCAATGTGTTCTCCAATCTCAGAAAACATTTTATTAAAAGGCTCAGTGCCATTATCAAGAATTGAAAATAGGGGTGCCAATACTTTTTACCGCCACCATCAAAATCTCTTTCTCTGAGGAATTGTATTAGTATAAAAAAATATATTTTTGAATATTTTTTGCATACAATATCGCAGAGTATTTGTATTATTTATTTGATACGGAATTTTTTGCTAATCTTTATCAAGGGTGTCAATCACTTTGGACCTGACTGTATACAAGTGTGTATGCGCATATTTGTGTGATTACAACCCTCAGTTTGCAGATCCTGTTTTTCAGGAGCTGGTAAACCCTCATATCAACCACATACAAGGACAATTTTCCATCATGATTCTGGGCATAGCATTGTCTTCCATCCTCTTAATACCCTTATTGTTTCAATTCTCTTAAATACATATTTTACATCTCAGATTAAATACCACTGTGCGTGTCAACAACGTACGTGTGTGTGTGTGTGTGTGTGAGAGAGAGAAAAGGATGTTGCATGTGCTTTCAAATAGGTTATACCGGCACACTGATTCTCCTGTGTGCTGGGTGCTAGGTTATAGCTCTCCAAGGCCACAGGGTATATCAATCAACACACAGACCTGAAAATAATACCCTATCAATACAACAGGAGGCCAACAAAGACGTGTGTGTGTGTGTGTGCTCAGTCGCTGTCGCTGGTGTCACTGCTGGGGTCTCCCTGGACCTTGTTCCGGTGCTGCATGGCACGGTGGTAGGCCACCTGCACTGACTTGCGGATGTTTGACTTCCTTCCCTCAAGCATCTTCTCCTTGTCCAGCTCCTGGTCCACCCCCAGAGGAACCAGCTTAGAGCGCGGCAGCCACTGCCTACAGACATGGTCAGAAACACACACAGGGACATACAGTACAGGGTAGTAGCTTCTGCAGATATAATAGCAACTACCGTGTGAGCTGTGACCTAAAACAATCTTTTTTCTATCTCTTTGTTCTCTCGCAAAGCATCCTCATCAACCACTCCTGACCCACTTCAGCTGACGAGCGCTGTTTTTTTTTTTGCTTTCTTGCATTTATATGTCAAGAAAAGTTCCCTTTGTTCTTGTACTACTTGAAGACAGCCATTTGACAAGCTCTAGTGAAAAGCTGCTGAGCTGCACGCTGTTGACTGCAGCCAGAGGTTTGCTGATAACCGCTGCCTCCACTGAGTAAGAACCTGAGCTGTAGAAGGGGAGGCCTTCAAATCACCACTTCTCTACCAGAGTGTGAGAGGGATAGAGGTTTGAGTGGAGTGAGAAAGAGGAAAAGGAGTGGGAACAATGAGAGGGAAAAAATAAACACAGATAACAGAAAGAGAGACCGTATCAAGAGAAAAAACAGTGTACTGACCAGGTTCTCTTGTTGTCGAAGAAGAGAACCAGGAAGAGGTGTTCCCGGGCCTCCTGGGTCATCTGTTCCCCCAGCTTCAGGACTTCCAGGGGGGGCACGGGGATGGGGACCCCTCGGTGGAATACCCCCTCCCTGGGCATCTTAGGATCTATGATCTACAGGGGGGAAGAGGAGGGTTAGAGGTAGATATATGATAGTTTCATGAATATGGTGCGAAGGGGCCTCCCGAATGGCGCAGTGGTCTAAGACACTGCATCGCAGTGCTAGCTGTGCCACTAGAGATTCTGGGTATGAGTCCAGGCTCTGTCGCAGCCGGCCGCGACCGGGATACCCATTGGGTGCACAATTGGCCAAGTGTCGTCCGGGTTAGGGAGGGTTTGACAGGCAGGGATGTCCTTGTCCCATCGCACTCTAGCGACTCCTGTGGCGGGCCGGGCGCAGTGCACACTGACACAGTCACCAGGTGCACGGTGTTTCCTCCGACACATTGGTGCAGCTGGCTTCCGGGTTAAGCGGGCATTGTGTCAAGAAGCAGTGCGGCTTGGTTGGGTTGTGTTTCGGAGGACGCATGGCTCTCGACATTTGCCTCTCCCGTGTCCATACGGGAGTTGCAGAGTTGAGACAAGACTACCAATTGGATCCCATGAAAAAGGGGTTAAATTAAATGAATATGGTGTGAGAAGTATGATGTTCTGCCTCTTTGTGGCCGAACAGAAATTTCAACCACGGTTTATCCTAATGTGTGTGTGTGTCCATCCATTGCTGGATTACCAGAGCAGGGTATGAAGGGTAGCCTCTACACTTGGCCCACACCAGGTCCAGAGCATCAAGGGAAGAGTAGTCATCTGATGGCATCCTACAACCTGATCGGCCCCGGCCCCACCCTACTGAGAGAAACACACGATACATCAGAATCACACACATACCAGTTTGCATACCTGTTTGAGGGCCCAAAAAGGTGATACATTTTTTTAGCACAGAAACACGCAAAACACTATTTTCACCTCCTAAACACACACACACACACACACACACACACACACACACACACACACACACACACACACACACACACACACACACACACACACACACACACACACACACACACACACACACACACACACACACACACACACACACACTCTTTGGGAAAAGGAGAGGTAGAGGTGGAGCAACAGATGAAGATAAGTGCATGCCTATACGTGTGTGTGTAGTGTGTCACTCACAGTGTGAGACACTGCGTGACCCTCCCACAGAGTAGGAGTCATTCTCTGTCCCTGATGTCTCCTCACTGCTGTCCTCCTGGAAGGCGGAACGAGAGAATGACTGCTTCCCCCGGCCCTGCTTAGACGGAGTGGTACTGAGAGAGAGAGAGAGATAAAGAGAAGGACAATAAAAAAAAGTCATTTATTCACCCTAAACCAAAATGTGTGTAAGTTCAGTTGTGTTTGACTATGTGACTGTGTATGAATGCCATTGTGTGTGGATTATATTATAATAATTATTATTATAATTACCTGGTTCTGTCAGAGGCAGCGCTGCTGCTGCTACTAGTGGTGGATTCAGAGTCCGAGCTGGACCGAGGGAGGCTCCTCTCATTCCTGTACACCCGAAAACTCTCTGTCACCGGCTGGTTGCCCCCAACAAAACCGTTAGTGGGCAGACCTAGGAGACAGAGTCATAACCATTACAGTTACTAGACTGACCCGAGTCATAACTTCAAAAACAAGAGTAACGACAATATAACAATGTAAGAAGTGTGATTGTGCGCGTGTCTCACTCGGAAGGAGGTCGTCACTGTCACTCTCGGAGCTGGAGCTGCTGTGAGGGCTGCGGGGTCTCTTCCTCTGCCGAGGGGGGGACAGGAGGGGCAGTTGGGGGGGACCTATCGGACTAGGGCTTACCCCCGCATCTCTGTTCTTAGGGGGGCGGCCCGGCCTCTTGGGGGGTCCGGCCGTTTTGGGGTTCTTCTTGGAGAAGAGGACAGAGGTACGACGTCCCACCTCTGGAGCTAGAGCCGAGGACGATGCACTTAGATCTACAGAGAGAACGAGGAAGAGAAAATGGAAGTACAGTATATTATATATCCCTCTTTCGTAAAAGGAGAGTTGGGCATTAATTACCAGTATGGTAGGGGTAGGCCAGTGTGAGATAGTTATGAACAGTTATTCATGCATTCATATGAATGCATAGAGTGTATTTACTGTGAGTTTGTTTAAATATACCCTCAGTCTCACCCTTGCCACTGATCTCCTGACTGCTGCTCTCCTCCCCCTCGTCATGGCGTCCCGTGGAGGAGGGGTGATGAGGGAGGGATGGTCCCCTGTCCCCTCCGCCCCCTGAGTCCCTGCCCCCCATGCCCGAACCCCCCTCTCTCTGGTGGGCCAGTTTCCTCTTGATGACCGTCATCTCTTTCCTCAGGGCTTTGGCCCGCCGCGACCGACCGATGCTGTGCTTCCCCGAGCTGACCTCATCAAAGCGCGCCTGCAGAAAACACAGCTGCTCCTCCAATGGCAGCCGCCGCCGGTTCTCTGGTAAGAGCAGGTCTAAGAGACAGAGAGAGATTTAACGCAAGTACAGAATCCCAAATGGCTATACAGCAACATAATAACTTCATTGGAAGAGTGCAACTGAAGGAAAAGGAGAAAGGGGGAGAGGCGGAAGTAGAAAAGCTGGTGGTAAAACAGGACTTCAAGCCACTCACCCTCCTCATTGGAAGACAGCGGCCGGTCTCCGTCTCGGTCCCTCTCTCGTTCTCGGTCCCTGTCCCTTTCTCTCTCCCTCTCGCGGTCTCGCTCTCTGTCACGCTCTCTGTCACGCTCTCTGTCACGCTCTCTGTCATGCTCTCTGTCACGCTGGCTGTCACGCTGGCTGTCCGGGCTGGGCTCTCGGGGGAGGTGCATGCCTGTGTCATAGTCCAAGCCGATTCGCTCAGCCTGTCTGCGGGCGGTCCTGATCACGGCCCCGCCCATCTCCCGGAGGCGCAGAGCGGCGCGGTAGAACACTGTGTCCTTGGCGTTGTATTTGAGACAATTGTTGACAATGAGGCCAAAGTCTGCCTCGAAAGCCTCGAAACTGAGGTAGCAGTGAGACTCAAGTAGATTCCACATGGTCTGGAAGTCCATAGGCCTCTCGATGTGGTCCAGGTAGTCTGGCACCTGAGGAGAAAAAGAGGTCAGGGTTAAAGCCCACCAGCCACTGTGCGTGCAAATAACGTTTGTGTGTGCGTGCGTGTGTGTTACCTCAGCCAGAGGGACAGGCTCGGTGAAGAAGTTGCTGGTGTCTCTGTCCTGAAGTTGCTCCAGGGTGTTCCTCAGTAGGACCAGGAAGGGAGTCAGCTGCATCTCTAGAGCCATCTGCTGCACCTTGATCTACACATTCCACACACACACTGTTAAAAAAAAAAAACTGCTCACTGTGCAAACTGCCAGATGTCAAGCACTGTGTGCTTGAAGCGTGGATGTGAGGAGTGTGTGTGTGTGTGTGTGTGTGTGTCTCACTGTCTCCCTCTTGAGTTTCTCTCTCTTGCGGATGAGCTCCACCAGCAGTCTGGCTCTCTCCAGGTCATGTCTCAGTCTCTGCCATGCCTTCAGCTGCTCCTTCAGAGCCAAGTTATTCTCCTCACTGTCCCTCTGGGGCACCAACACACACACACACACACACACACATTTGCAATGTAACACACACTCAAAATGAACAGACACACACACACGTTGTTCGTTTGGCAGTGTAACACAGTTAATCAGGATGTAGCAGCACACTCACACCATTACAGCAGAATCAAACAACCCTCTCATTTACATAACTCTCTCTCACACACATACATCAGTCCAAACCCATGCAGAGCTTCCAGTAGTATTCTCCCTACCGCTGAGATAACACCGCCAGACAGAGACTGTGTGGTGGTTACCGTGGTAACCGGTGACTCTGGCGCCTGTGGCTGTGGCTGTAGCTGCTCTGTGTTGCGCTGCGACTGCAGGTGGGTCTGGAGCCGGCGCAGCAGAGGGACTCCATTTCGGCTCTGCCTCTTCAGGGTCCAGTAGCTATGCAGTCGCTGCATAAACTGGCTTTTCCTGGGAACCGTCAGGTTACTGGTGATCTTACTGAGCCTGGGGACGAACACACAGGGGAGATGGTAGAGACTGGGAGAGGACGTGATGTCTGAATCTGTAATGCCTTTGTATCTGCAGTGAGTGTGTGTGTGTGTGTGTGTGTGTGTGTGTGTGTGTGTGTGTGTGTGTGTGTGTGTGTGTGTATACACTGTGTGTGTACCTTTGTGGGGGTATACAGGGCACAGATACCACAGGTGCGGCATTCCTCTTCTCAGCCAGTATCTTCCTGGCTCTCTTCATCTTCAGTCTGGACTTAGCCTTGGCCCTCTTGGCCCGCTCTGAGCTCCAGCCCTTGGAGTCGTCATCGTGACCTATACTGGGCTCATCGTCCTCCTCCAGCTCGCCCTCGCTGTGGGAGGAGCCCATGCTAGCCCCTCCCACCCCTCCGATGGGGCGTGCAGAGCCGGGCGGGGTGTGGATGTCGCAGTAGGCGGTCTTGCGGACGCTGAAGGAGGTGCCGTTGGCACCGGTCTCCCTGACAGGCTCCATCTTCATGTAGAGGCCGGCCTGCTGGGCACAGGTGACGTGGAAGGCTGTGTAGCAGTTGGCCTTGTGGCACTGGATGCAGGCGCCTGAGCCGCGCTGCTTGCAGATGTAGCAAGTGAGCTTCCAGCGCGCCGGGGGGATGTGCTCGATGCTGTCGATGGGCTCCAGGAAGACAGTGTTGGCAAAACACACCTTAGGGGAGAGAGAAAAAGGGGTGAGGAGATCAGTCACATTGATTGCAACAGGATTGTCAACAGGACAGACTAGATGCAGACATGGCAAGCATCAAAACGATCATACGGTTTGTCACTACACAGCTCAAGCACAGCATTCACACATACACTCCTACTCTTGCACTAGTGCTCAGAAATTAGTGCTTTTGAGCTCATTTTGACCCCCCCCCCCCAAAAAAACCCATTAAATGTGGCCTGAATGCTGTAACAACACAGAATAAAACAATGAATAAAAGTACCATAACGGGCATGACTGCCCATTACAGCTTACCATTTAACCATAATGTATTCATAGTACTTCAATCAAGTATTTCAGTTGTGTATATTCCATGTGTTTTATTTGAGGACTTTATTATTTCATTCCAAGTCATCTCAGTAGATCTACTGCTTATGCTGTCTGAATTTTGTGTTCGTTTGTAGCAGTTCTTCAAAGTAAATAAGGCATACTTTTATGACTGCTAAATGCCAACTACCAGTCACATAGATCACGTATTTTCAGGTAGGATACCTCACCAAGCAACTGCTCTCTATCCCTCTCGATTGGGTGTTCTTCTGTCTCTTCTCTCCGTCTCTGTGTATTCCCCACACAGACCGGACAAGTAGGCGCGCAACGGATTGTGGTCATTGTAGTTAGTTTGGTACAGAAAAACGTGGTGATTACGGTGAATATTGGCCTGTTGGCAACTACAACTCCCTACGACATCGCACAGTTCGGGCTTGAACTGATATATCTCTAGAGAAACTGCGCATTGAGCTCGCAAAACCGAATGAAATGGAATTCAAATAATTGAACCGACGTCGGTCAATTAGTTGTTCAAAAAGACAAATAACTACCTTGCACACACTCCTACCCTCACAAACACTATTACCCTCACACACACTCTCACCTCAGGGATCCAGAGGGCACACACCACATGGGCCCAGCGTGCGTCATCCGTCTGTTTGAAAGCTCCGCCTTTGTTGGGGCATAGGGCACAGTCGACGGCCCGGCTAGGGGACTGGAGGCAGCGGCGACACAGCCACTGGCCCTCAGGGATGTAGGGCACTCCGTAACACTCCTGGTGTACGGCCAGGTTACACATGTCACAGAACAGGATCACGTTGCTATTCTGACACTCGCCGTCGTTACAGATGCAGCAGACGGCGTCTTCGTCGATCAGGGCGCTGGGGTCCATCTGGGAGAGAATGGAAAAGGGGGAGAAGAAAAGAGGAGAGGGTAAGGGGATACCCATTTAGGTCTTCAACCTTTTCTTGCCCAGGCAAACCGGGAACCCAGGGACCCCATCATACCTTAGCAAACAAAGATGTGTTCACGTCTTGTCTTATCATCAAGTGAATGATAATGGCAAGGAGAATGAATCATAATTTTTAAATAAATATATTTGGTAGGTAGTTTTTCATTATTTTGACCTCCCCACAATAGAATTGGAAGAGGAAGTGTAAACTCTAAACATAACCTATTAGCTTGAAAAGGTATTCCAAAGACATTTTCGCTAAGAGCAGCTGGTTAGACAAAGATTAGCCATGCATGTCCAAGTCAAGAAAGCTTAACAGCAGCCAGTGGCATTTGCTGCACTGGTAGTCTATTATACTGACACAAAAGCTGTCACTCAGAGCGAGAGACAGAGTGTATCTACTGTTTATCACCTTGTTGTGGCTCTCGAAGTAGGACTCCTTCTCCAGCCGGTCCATGAGGTACTCAAACACCTCCTGGGGGATGGGCGTCACCCCGTCACTACGCCGCTTGTCATTCATGATGTCCAGCCAGATGTAGTCCTCTTCATCGATGTCATACTCCACCTCCTCATCCAGCTCCTCTACCGACTTATCTATGTACCTGAGGGAGGGAAAAGTGTGGGGGGAGAGAGGATGCAGAAAGAATTAGAGTGAGATAGAGTTTGGACATGGATAACTTCAATACCACCAGCCGAGGCAGGGTACTGTGACTGACTGACCTGTAGTAGGATGAGTGTCGTGTGGTACTGTGACTAACCTGTAGTAGGGTGATTGTCGTGTGGTACTGTGACTGACCTGTAGAAGGATGAGTGTCGTGTGGTACTTTGAATGACCTGTAGTAGTATGAATGGTGTGTGGTACTGTGACTGACCTGTAGTAGGATGAGTGTTGTGTGGTACTGTGACTGACCTGTAGTAGGATGAGTGTCGTGTGGTACTGCGATTAACATGTAGTAGGATGAGTGTCGTGTGGTACTGTTACTGACCTGTAGTAGGATGAGTGTCGTGTGGTACTGTGACTGACCTGTAGTAGGATGAGTGTCATGTGGTACTGTGACTGACTGACCTGTAGAAGGATGAGTGTCGTGTGGTACTGTGACTGACTGACCTGTAGTAGGATGAGTGTCGTGTGGTACTGCGACTGACCTGTAGTAGGATGAGTGCCGTGTGGTACTGTGACGGACCTGTAGTAGGATGAGTGTCGTGTGGTACTGTGACTGACCTGTAGTAGGATGTGTCGTGTGGTACTGCGGCTGACCTGTAGTAGGATGAGTGCCGTGTGGTACTGTGACTGACCTGTAGTAGGATGAGTGTCGTGTGGTACTGTGACTGACCTGTAGTAGGATGAGTGTTGTGTGGTACTGTGACTGACCTGTAGTAGGATGAGTGTTGTGTGGTACCGTGACTGACCTGTAGTAGGATGAGTGTCGTGTGGTACTGTGACTGACCTGTAGTAGGATGAGTGTCGTGTGGTACTGTGACTGACCTGTAGTAGGATGAGTGCCGTGTGGTACTGTGACTGACCTGTAGTAGGATGAGTGCCGTGTGGTACTGTGACTGACCTGTAGTAGGATGAGTGCCGTGTGGTACTGTGACTGACCTGTAGTAGGATGAGTGTCATGTGGTAGTGTGACTGACTGACCTGTAGTAGGATGAGTGTCGTGTGGTACTGTGACTGACTGACCTGTAGTAGGATGAGTGTTGTGTGGTACTGCGACTGACCTGTAGTAGGATGAGTACCGGTGTGGTACTGCAACGGACCTGTAGTAGGATGTGTCGTGTGGTACTGTGACTGACCTGTAGTATGATGATTGTCGTGTGGTACTGTGACTGACCTGTAGAAGGATGAGTGTTGTGTGGTACTGTGACTGACCTGTAGTAGGATGAGTGTTGTGTGGTACTGTGACTGACCTGTAGTAGGATGAGTGTCGTGTGGTACTGTGACTGACCTGTAGTATGATGATTGTCGTGTGGTACTGTGACTGACCTGTAGAAGGATGAGTGTTGTGTGGTACTGTGACTGACCTGTAGTAGGATGAGTGTCGTGTGGTACTGTGACTGACCTGTAGTAGGATGAGTGCCGTGTGGTACTGTGACTGACCTGTAGTAGGATGAGTGTCATGTGGAAGTGTGACTGACTGACCTGTAGTAGGATGAGTGTCGTGTGGTACTGTGACTGACCTGTAGTAGGATGAGTGTCGTGTGGTACTGTGACTGACCTGTAGTAGGATGAGTGTCGTGTGGTACTGTGACTGACCTGTAGTAGGATGAGTGTCGTGTGGTACTGTGACTGACCTGTAGTAGGATGAGTGTCGTGTGGTACTGTGACTGACCTGTAGTAGGATGAGTGTCGTGTGGTACTGTGACTGACCTGTAGTAGGATGATTGTCGTGTGGTACTGTGACTGACCTGTAGAAGGATGAGTGTTGTGTGGTACTTTGAATGACCTGTAGTAGGATGAATGTTGTGTGGTACTGTGACTGACCTGTAGTAGGATGAGTGTTGTGTGGTACTGTGACTGACCTGTAGTAGAATGAGTGCCGTGTGATACTGCGATTGACCTGTAGTAGGATGAGTGTCGTGTGGTATTGTTACTGACCTGTAGTAGGATGAATGTCAAGTGGTACTGTGACTGACCTGTAGTAGGATGAGTGTCATGTTGTACTGCAACTGACCTGTAGTAGGAGGAATGTCTTGTGGGTGCGTCAGGCCTCTCTTGGTCCAGCTCTCTGTATACCACCTCAGGCAGTTTGACCGCCGGGCCACAGGAAGCACTGTGGTGGTGCGATGATACCTCCTTCTTCTTCTCTTTACTCTTGTGCTTCCCAGACTTAGATGTGGCCTTCCCTGCGTTAGCAGCAGGGGTGTCATGCCTGTCCTTGCCATTGCCACCCGTCTCACTCCCTCCTCCCCCGCTTTCTCCCCCATTACACACCCCTCCCCCACATCCCCCTCCACCCGAGGATGGAGGGTCTTCGGCCCCGCTGTCGTCCTCCGACACCACGTCAATGTTCTCAAAGATGCTGATGCGGTGGATGCGTCCATGGATCTCCAGCTCCACCATGCGCTGGGCCTGGGCATAGGTCATCGTCTCCCTGCCTGGGGAGTGGGAGCGCTCAGACCGGTTAGGACTCCCCGGGGTGTTCGCTCCCTGCCCCAGCCCACCTCCCTTTCCCACCCCTCCCTCTCCGTCCCCAATCAGGGACATTCGAGGGGGGCGCCCCTTTCTCTTCTTCTGGGGCATGGCCTGCGCAGGCGTGGGGTTGTCATGGTCGTAGTGGTAGAGGTGGTACTCGATGCCGCTGTAGCTCTTGTAGACCTTGCGACAGGTCTTCACGGGGCACTCGTAAGGGGGCTTGGTGGCCCGGAGGTTGTGGCAGAAAGTCTTCACGTCAAAGTCCAGCCCCATTGTGCAGATGGCCACTGCTGGGACAGGAGCTGTTCAAGCTTACATCTGAGACACACAGAGAGATAGATAGACAGAGGGAGAGAGGAGGGGAGATGATGCACCCTGATGTAAATTTTGCACTAATTTCTTTTTGCCATCTCTGACTCCAACATTATTAAAACACAGACATGCCAGTGGGTAGTATTATGTTCATAAAGTAGTCAGTCTATGTCGAAAACAACAAAGAATGTGTCCATTGCCTTCAGCCCTTTGAAATCCTAAAAGCTATGCCATGTTGTCTTGCCGATTTCAAGGAAACAAGACCCTGTCAACAGCAGGCACGTGGCTGGAGAGCTGTCAACTTTACCATGGTACCGAAAGCTGCATCCATTTTTCTTGCTAGTTTTAATTATTGCAAATTACATTTTACTTGCAATATTGCTCATCATACCACTTACTTTTCAAATCAAAACAGATTTAAATCTTAAACTGAAGACATACAAAAAGGTAGTTAGATAGCTACCTGATCGATTTGACAGCTGAGATACACGTTTGGAATGTTGGATTACAGATAACAGATGCATTTCAAGGTTGATTCGACCAGAAGCTGTCTATCAATCAAAAAGCAAACTTCTAAACACCTGGACATAGCCTCCACTCTCACGGAAGAAACATATTTACCTGAAGTACCATATACAACTATGGCAAACCAATCAACGTATAAGATAATCAATGATATGAATGTCTCTTTTTGTTTGATTAGCCCATGATTTGGATAGCGTAATCTCATGACATGTTCCATTCACGTGCTCAAAGATCCAAGGAATGTGTAGCAGCTATGTGTAGCAGCTACCTTGCAACTATTGTTGGTAGTTTTCAGCAAAATGATACTTTTGTATCTATAGAAGCCTGAGAAACTTTGTAACCAATCGTATAGGTTACAACAACCAGAGGTGATGCATTGTAACAGACAGCTCCAGTTATGGGACACATTCAGCTTGCTACAATGTTTCCCTCCACAATGTTTAGACCTCACCCTGATCAGCCACTACAATATAACACTCTGTGGTCACCTGATCGCTACCGATTCATGTAACTAAAGAAAAACCTACAGTTCTACATTCACTACTAGGGAAAGATAAATAGACAATCATTATGATAAGGTGGCACTCAGAATCCTGGGTCTTCGTATTTTGCTAAAGGATCTGACACGATTCGAAAAGCAAATTGTAACAAAAATCAAAGCACAAATAATTACAATTTACAAAATTCATAAAACACCTTACGGATGTATGCCTATTTATCTCTAGACACCACGAATACATAGCCAATCTAGCTCTGAATTAATAAACACTTACTACTCAGGGCTCCTGAAGCTTGGGTGCTGCAAAATATCTTACTCCAGCTCGGTAAATGGGACGATTGCAGATCGATGTATTAATCCTATAAAACCCAATCTGATCATGAGAAATGTGGGGTAAATGGTTTAAAAACAACACAATGTCCTAGTTATTTCATTGTGATGGTATTAATTCAGGAACTCCAACGAACAAAAGCGGCAGCCACTGCTGTACGCCATAGGCGCGTGTGGGCACTTTCGTCAAATAGAGTATTTGTTCTTTGGTGCTTTTGTCGAAATAAGGCCCTAATTTCGATGTGTACCATTATTTTGTGTTTGAGGAAGATGCAATTTTGAAACTCGATGGACGCCTAGTCAAGTGGCGTCACATTTTCACCATTAAAAGGTAATTCGCTTCCTTTTGTTGTTCTTTTTCTGTGTGGCGAATCTAATGATCCGTTTTGCAACTTTTAATATACATCTGGATAAATATGCACTTTAAAGAATGTCCAAAGACAAAAAACATGGGGATAAAATAGGCTGTATTACATTTTTATTAACACGTCTAAGATCATGTTTTTTATTTCGTTTTTTTTTTGTCATTTGCGAATCTGCCAAAATGGAAACGTGAATCATATAGGGAGGGTTTGCGCCTTAAATTTGAATATGAAAAATCATAGATAAGTTCACACGTGCCTGATGGTTTTGAAATTGATTATTTGAACAGTCTAGCCTGGCAAAGGGACATTATTTATTAAATATCATAGTGCTACAGTCAAATAGGTACTGAACATAAATACAAATGCAACATGCAACAATTTCAAAGAATTTACTGATTTACAGTTCATTGAAGGAAATTAGTCAAATGAAATAAATTAATTAGGCCCTAATCTATGGATTTAACATGACTGGGCAGGGGCACAGCCATGGGTGGGCTGGGAGGGTATAGGCCCACCCACTTGGGAGCCAGGTCCACCCACTGGGAAGCCAGGCCCAGCAAATCAGAATTCGTTTTTCACAACAAAAGGGCGTTATCACACCCAGAAATACTCCTCAGCAACTTTTTGTTCAGTATACATTTTCATTGTTAGGTTAGATTACTCGTTGGATATTACTGCATTGTTGGAACTAGAAGCACAAGCATTTCGCTACACTCGCATTAACATCTGCTAACCATGTGTATGTGACATAAAATTTGATTTGGTCACTATAGGCTGTCATTTGGAAAATATGTTTATTATAGGCTCCCGAGTGGCGCAGCAGTCCATGTAGTCTAACACCTCTAGCACTGCATCTGTCACTACAGACCCTGGTTCGATTCCAGGCTGTATCATAACCAGCTGTGTTTGGGAGTACCATAGGGCGGTGCACAATTGGCCCAGCGTTGTCTGGGTTTGGCTGGGGTAGGCTAAATAAGAAATTGTTCTTAACTGACTTGCCTAGTTAAATAAAAATAGGGCCAATCATATATACATTACTGTAATTTGACACTTATAAAATAGTAATGTTGTAATGTAGGCCAAATGTAATAACTGTAATTTTATCATGGTGCTAATACAAAAATAGTAAGTCAGACTGTCCAAAAGTGGAGGTGGGCTGAATTTTCACTGGAGGACCATTTAAAAATCCGACTCTTTTCTGGAGGAAAGATAATTAGGCATTGAAATATTTAACCTCATGAATTGAAGTCATTGGCCAAGGATTTGAAGTGGAACGGTTTCCACAATGCAGAGAAATGGTTGTGTCAGTTGGACAAACCTGGGGGAAAAAGCAGTGTGCATAATATAGTGTACTTTCCCCAATAAAGTGTTAATGGAGGTTAAGAAGGGAACCCAAAAATGGATCACATCTGTACAGAAAGATGGGTTAATTCTTTTATCTTTACGAAAAAAAAATAGCATGAGAGATATTAAATAGATCTAGATTCTTGAGGAACAAAGGAGAGACATCAACATCAAGCACAAAATAATGTTTATTTCTCTTTAAACATGTACAGTCTGTGATGAGTGCGCTGACTGGGTTGGTAAGGTAATCTAGTGATACACAGCAGGCAGAAGCAATCCGACACAGAGCTTTAGTGCAAGCCTTCCACAATTACAGGCATATTCAATGAGGCAATGTTACTCAGAACTGATAGAAATGCAATGATCAGAACAGGCACTATTCTCTATGCCTCACAGAGAACCACATCTGCTCTATACGATCAGTTTCTATGGATCTGAATGTTGCCACCCAGTGGATATTCGAACAGAGTCATTTCCAAATCTGCTCACTAAGTGTAACAGACAGGGAGGTGTAGCAGTAATGTCAGATACGAGTAACAGAGAACAGAAATCTCTTACTACTGCAAGTATTTCACCAAAGCAGACAACTCTGCATTATATCCTATAAAAAGTCCAATCCAAACCGAATTGATGGAATAATATACACCGACGTGAAATCCCAAAACAGTTGAACAAAATATATTAATATTAATGACAGGAAAACTGTACAATTCACAGCTTGGCAAGACTGGGGTGCTGCAACCTTTCACTGGTGTGGTGGTGGCTGTGACATTTCTAAATGGCGGTATAGTAATGTTAATCACGGCTGTATGGAAAATAACAGACATGCTCTTCAGTGGTCAGGAGGATAAGGGGCGGGGGAGGTTAACCTCATTATGTATAGGTGTGTTGGAACCGATATTATGGGCTATAGTCAGAGCACAGGTCATGCTGTGCAAATCAAGTATCCATCGGAAGTGTGCATGCTTCGTTCTGAACAGAGAAATCAAACACTCAAAACAATACAGAAAAGCAAGGCTATCATCAATAACCACCTAGGAAAAGATACATCACTTATTCATTTCGACAAGGCAATATAATAACACTGCTGGACATGAACATAATCTCATTGAGAAAACAACTCACCCTCTGACAAAGGTTTTATTACTGGAGGGACTCCACTGTGTCATCGTGTGCCCAGATAAAAACACACATCAACTCCCCTTTCATACTTACAGTGGATCCACCTCAGACACACTAGCAGCATCAAAATCAAGCTTAGAAACATAAAACAATGGCAATACTTTAGACAAGTAAATAATAACTGGTGATTGCACTAAAGAAATCACATAATGTGCCTAAAAAAAGGAGAACCATGTTCTTACCACAACAGAAAATATTTTGCAGTTGTAACTGCTGTTATTGTTTTCAATGTGATTTGTAACTTAGGTTCAACTAAACGGCGACAAAATAAACTAGCTCCTGTTGCAGGTTCCTGGGTAAGGCTTGTGGGAAGGCCGCTACGAAAGCTAGGTGGATAGGTGAAATTGCACTTTAAGGCTTGCTCGGCAAACCTGCCTCTCCGCTACATTCTGAGCTGGACACTACGGGTTCCCCTCATTCTATAAAAATAGAATGAAAATTCAATTGTTCCACCCACTGGGGAACGCTTACTTGAATAGGAATGATAATTCTAAGAATTCTAACTATGCCTAGGACACTACCCAATGTTAAAGTTTTGACTTTTAAAAATTGTACATCAACTGTACATCTCACCTCTATGGTGTTCTAAATATCACAGGGGTGGGGAGTAAACAAAGATTAAAAACATGATTTTATTACTTGAATAAAAGCATATACTGTGTTAATAGTGCAGTGCTACAAGGGCATTCAAATGTAAACCAAGAAAAAAGAAAGAAAGCCATCGTGAAATAAAATCTCTTGGATAAAGGACAGAAAATGTGGACAGAAATCAATGTTTAAGGCACTACACTCCTCCAGAGAACTTCACCTTAAATACAGGTCTCCTGCCCCATCATCTTAAACCATTGAATTTTGATTTCTAATGTAGTGTTTTAAGGTTGACAAAACATTAGTAAACTATAAAAAAATCTATCTGAAAACATGAGTACTTATCGTTTATGACGGATTTGGTGAAAACATCACATTTGTGACCGCTGATATTATAAAGTATGGCTGTGAGAGTTTAGACAAGACCAAAGCTAAAAGCAGTATGTACTCGGACACACGCATACACAGAACATTTATACTGTACACACGTATACATACACACAGGAAAACTCCCGGTGCTGTATAAAGTATATTGACACGCACACTGGATATTTACAAGCTCACAGGCTATTTACATGTGTGTTGCTCTTTAATAAAGCGTCAAACCACAATCTGAGAAGAGTGGAGCAGGATTATCCTGCATATAGAAACACTGGAGGGGGTGAGTAGTACAGTCAAGTAGGGACCAGTACTCAGATGCTCCAACACATAAGAGTCGTTCCATGTCATTTCAGCAAGCCATGACACCCACCATCCCAGATTGTTCTGAAATAGTTTCTGTAGTTAGAAACAGATAATATTAGCATACCCGCAACACTATTTTGTTAAGAAAAAAAATGATCTCTGAGAAATTAAGCTAATTGATTGCACCCAAATTAGCCCTTTTAATTGATAGGATTCACATAAAATTCAATACATATAGTACCCAACGTCTACCTATCATTGAGTAAGACATGAGGAATCCAATAACATGGTCTAAAGTCACCCACAGACCCCCCACACCAATCCCACCCCAACAACAAGTATACAGTATCAGTTCTCTATGTCTGACAAGTAGTATGGAGCTGCGGCTTGGATTATTGCTTCTTCATCCCATGTCATGTATTCCTTGTGAATCTGTTCAGAGAAATTAGCCATTGAAGTAGCTTGCATTACTTAACACAAATTAGTGTGAAAGTACCAGCATTTGCCCACTAGATGCCGCTGTTCCTGCTACTGCCATACTCATCAATTTTATTGGTTTCTCGTGTTTATTAAATGGATCACAACATTTTATTTTGCAACTTTGGGTAGAACACCAACACCTTTTACTCATGATGAAAATAGATTGTGTGGTCATCCTTCAAGCCAGTCCTCCATGAAAGCAATTCAGTTTGTCCTTCTCTTAGAAACCTAATGCTTCAACCTAACTCTTCTTGAATAGCCCAACAAATGGCAGCTCCCTGAGAGGGCTATCATTATGGTGCAATATGAAGACTTTTCCTACAAGCCCAAAAACTTGAGAAATTGGCTGGTGATGCAAATGTGACAATCCTAATAAAATACCGTTTTAAACCATTGCAGTCGTATGTTAAAAAATAATAATATTAGAAAACATCTCTATATGTAGTGTGATAAGTGACATTGACCATTACAACCCAACACCATTGCAAATCACTATGTTTAGGACTTTTACCATTAAAGACCATTCGAAACCATAACATTGAAACCATTAGAACTGCTGTAGCCTAATGTTTTGCTTGTTCAACAGGAATGACCTAACTAATCTTAAACCTTTTTTAACAGAATAAACCACACACAGAGGGGCTGTTTTCTAGACACAGATTAAGCCTAAGAGAAGGACAAACAATTACTTTAATGGAGGACTTTGCTTGAATTGTGAGGATTTCCATACACTTTATTTTCATCATGAGCAAAAGCTATTGGTTTTCTACAAAAAGTTAAAGAAAATGTTGTGATCCATTTAATAAAACACAAGAGACCAGCAAAATTGATTAAAGGGTGTGGCAGTAGCAGAAACAGTGGCATCTAGTGGGCAAAACAGAGTACTTTCACATTAAATCGATGGTCACCTAGTGGTTATAGCGTTGGGCCAGTAACCGAAAGGATCCCCGAGCTGACAAGGTAAAAATCTGTCTGTCTGCCCCTGAACAAGGCAGTTAACCCACTGTTCCCCAGTAGGCCGTCAATGTAAATAAGACTTTCTTCTTAACTGACTCGTTAAGTGAAGGTTAAATGTAAAAAAAGGAATATAAAATTCAAATTATGCAAGAGACTTCAAAAGGCTAATTTCTGTGAAAAGGGTGGCTTTTGATCATATTATTGGATACCATGTCTTACTAATTGTCATGAAGAATTATGGTCCAAATCGGATGTTAGGTACTATATTTATTGAAGATTATATGAATCATATAAATTAAAATGGCACATTTTGTGCAATTAGCTTAATTTCTCAGAGTTCAAATTATATCTCAACAAACATTTTCAGGAATGCTAATATTATCGGTTTCTAACTACAGAAAACATTTCAACACAATCAGATGGTGGGTGTCAATCATCTTTCTTGTGCTTTGAGGTGGAATGATCCATAAGCCATTTGTTGGAGCATTTAATTGTGTGGGCCCTACTTTACTCTATTTTTCAGCCCATCACTCTATTAAAACTTTTTAAGAGTTTGATTTCGTTACAATTGTAATCCTGGAGTGAGAACCAGGGGGGACAGAGTGGAGTTAGGTTAGCAACACAGGATTAGTTAAAACCTGTTAGTCAGGCAGTCCTGATGTGAGTGTGCTGGGATAAAGGGGAACATCTGGGGGCAGTCTGTGTTGAGCGTCAGGGGCGATGGGGAAAGATGGGGGTTTAGTGGGTGCAGGGAGGTGCTAGTTGTCACGTTAGGTAGTCCTGGTGTTGGGGACGTTCTCAGGGCTGTGCAGGGTCAGGGGGTAGGCCTGCACCCCTGGGTTGGCCATGGTGGGGTAGGGCATTCCTCCCGCTGCCCCCATCATCCCCACAGGGCTGGGCATACCAGACCACTGCTGGGGGTATAGGGGGCCGGGCACCACCCCTCCGTAGGGGCCTGCTGGTACCATGTACCCGGGCTGGAGCATGGCAGAGGGGTTGGAGCTCAGGGCAGTGGGCATGGCTGGGCCTAAAGCAGCTGTCAGCGGGCACGACAAAGGCAGCTGGAACTTGTTTGGAGGGATGGGACATCTCACCTGGAAGAACCAGAGGGGATGTTTAACATTGTGTACATGGACTTCTGTCAACTGTTTTTCACATGATCAGGTAAAAGAGAGCGAGAAGGGATGCAACTCCCAAAAGTGTTTCACACTGGTGATAGTCTTCTTTAGACTTTTGATGTGTTTCTCTGTGCCAGTTACCTCCTGCGTGGCTCCTCCCAGGGGCGTGGCTTGCCCCTCCAGGTCCTGCATGCGTCTCTGCTGTTTGATCTGGTTCAGAGAGGGCCGCGGCTGTGTGGCCGCCAGCGTCTCCTTCGTCCAATCATCTACCAGCTTGTGCAGGTCGTCCGTGAAAGTGCCTGGCTTCTTGTTGTTGCTGTTGTTTGCCTGGGCCTGAGCTAGCACCGTCATTGGTTGAGGAGATGGCAAAGGATTGGGAACAGCTGGTGGCTGTTGCTGATTGGATGCCGTCTGAGTTGCACTGGCGCCGTGAGAAGACCCTAGAACACAGAAAGATTTGTAAACTCTGCCCAGTTAGACCCTTCCGATGGAATCGATTGGCTGCGGTTAGGCCTTTTACAGTTATCCATGGCACTTTAACCACCATCAGCCTTTATAGAGCCTGCATATTTATTAAAATATCAAACAGGTCAACTAAAAGTGGACCGTAAAATGTCACTTTGAGTGGTAATTGTTTTGTGGAGAAAGATCAGCTGAAAATAATGTGGATTTGACATGTGATCTCATTCAACTGGTCAGCACATGTGTAGGTTCTCAAACCTAGCAGCCAAAGGATTACAGCATGGTTGAATCCCAACAACCCACCCAACCAACCCCCTTCCACCACATTAAGACAAAACAGAAACCATTAATGCTGATACAAACAACCACACACGTCACATTATTCAGCACTCAGACATTTAGGACAAACACCGCCATGCACTACCAAAAAAACCCCCAAAAAACAAATAAATTCATGAAGGTGACACTCCTCGTGCAACAGTGCCCACGACAACACCTTTCCAACAACACCTGGCATGTTTTTTTTCAGACTGCCAAACTCAACACGTGAATATAAACCAAGGCTGCTCATGCCAACAGAGATAAAAAGAGAGAGCGAAGTGGACAGAGAAAGAAGAAAGTAAATGAGATAGTTACTACTACTGCGCTCTTTGCCTAGACATAGTCGTTTCAGTGTGGACCCTATAAGAAGGTAAAACAGCACAGAGACAGAAACAGTTAGACCGGTACACCGCTGGTCTGTGAACAAGCTGCTGAAAAGCCACACACAGCTATCAAAATCAGTTAGGGAGAGAAACAAGAGGGAAAAAAGGAGAGGAGGAGAAGGGGGTTTAAAATCAGTGAGAAGTAAATGGGAGTGGGGGAAAGACTCTTAAATTGTGCTGTCACTCCAAAAGAAAAGAAAATGTATGAGGCCTAGAAAATAAAGAGAAGCCTAGGCCGTGGGTATGCTGGTCCACAGTACAGTACAGGGGGTTTGGCGAAGACCACAGTAAGGCGGCGCATGTCAACACTGTCATAGGTCACTCAGACCTTCCTATTATATGGTCCTAGTAACCCTGTCATGTCCTATTTTCATGTCTAGAACTTTCCTTTAAAAACTTACTTGGAATAAGTCATTGTTTCAGTAATACTGTCAATGTCAGGCTCCTTTTACTTCGGTTTGTACACGGTATGTTAAACGTTACAATGGATAACCCAACTGTACAATGGCAGTGTTGAGAGTAAAACTATACGGTTTGCATATAATCATTTTAAATGAGTGGAGACACAAATTAGTGAACGGTCAATGCTGTAAGTAGTAGAGTAACGAGATCCCTGAAGCTCATTCCTAAACATAGAACAGTGCAACTACCAGTAAGTACAAGAACGCCTGTGAAACATAACAAAGGAACCTCAAAAAGAATCGGAACCGAAGAGCACAGAGATACTACAGCCTGAGCACATCAGAGTCAGCGTTTATCAAGACATGCAGGAGAAGGAGGAAACAGAAGTAGATAGTATTGATGATACAGCCTTTTTGCAGGAGCCAGTCTCCGACAGTGCCCTGCCTCCCACCTGTCTGCACCATTGCACGTCCTCCCAGTCCAAACATGAGACCGAGAAAGAGGCACCTCCTCCTCTACCACAGCAAGCCTATGGAACATGGCTGGGCTATCAGGGGAGAGCTGGCTTTAGTCTTGGTATACAGAGGGGTTGTAGACTTGAGCTGATGCGCCTCACAATTAAGGAAGTGAGTCAATTAAAACACACATAGGATACAAAAGCTTTGGCGGACACACACACACACACACACACTCAGGTTTCGGGGTCTAGCATAGCCAATCTTGGGAGAAGACGAGCTTTATGACATACACTATGCTTTTTGGAGTCTGTTTAAAGCCAGAGGCAGTGCACAAAGCATTTGCATGGAGGGATGTCTAAACACAGAACAACTTAGGGCTGAGGGGGAGAAAGCTATGAGGAACATACACAATAGCTGACATATGCTTGTGTTGGGGGACACGGAGGGGGAGGAAGGGGAGGATCCACTATCTAAAAAACACAAAAACAACAGTCTGGTCGATAGAAGAGATAGAAGTGAAATAAAGAGAAGAGAGAGGGATGAGATGAGTGAGGAAAAGTAGAAAATAACAAATACAAACAGATGGACAGAGACACGGGTCCACTGAGGAATCTAGCGCGTGGTTTGCTACTAGATTTATAGGTCACTCTCTCTGACGTTTGGTGGTATACCGTCCAGCCTGTAAAAATTAATATAAGAGGGAAGAAGAGAAGAAACAAAGAGAGAAACACTTCTGTAAAAGTGCACAGAGACTTGGGATGAGAAACCCCCACCATTAACAGCCGCAGCACCAGTATAGGGTACAGTCACATGGGCTAAACCAGCACCAGTTATCACTATGCACTGGTCTAAGATCAGGTTACTTTCCCAAATGCATCCTGACCTTCACCATGAGGACTGTTAAACTGATCTGTGACCAGTGCTTGAAGACAGCTTCCATTGACACCTCAGAAGTCATGCAGTATCGTGGCGGTATTTTGGAAGAAACATGTGTGATGAGGGGCACCCCCTTGTATACGTTTGCCTAAAAACATTTGCTTTCGATAGACTGACAATCATGACTTTTTCCTCAATGTGGCAGTTTCCACGTCCCCTTATGAGACTAATGAGACCTCCGGTTTAGACACAACTTAGAATATTTGAGAGTTTAGAATTCTACAGCAGATTAAGCTGAGCTGTTGGTTGTTCCTCAGTACAAATGGGTGTTTGAGTTCGTGTCCACATCTCAGGGAGTGACACGTGTTTGGGTGTATTTGCATTTGGTATATTGCGTGAATCCTATGTGTGTGTTTGAATCTTACTAAGCACCAAATGTGTGTGGTACTCCTCACTGTGGCAGTGTACTGTGTGTGGTATGCCACAGTGTGTGGATAACTTGTCCTGTATGCATGCGTGTGCAGGTACCTTGCCCTGGGCCTACGTGTGTGGCCATGCCTCCACCGTAGATGTTGTCAGAAGAGAACGAGCCCTTGAGAGAGCAGGGCTGCTGGGTCTGGACAGGCTCTGGGGCCTTGCTGGGCCGAGTGCCGCTGGTACTGCTGCTGCTGCCACTGGAGCGGGCCGAGCCGTCAGATACAATGGAGCTCTTAGCTGGAGAGCCAGACGAGCTCGGTGCGCTCTCACCTTCAGAGAGAAATACTGGATAAGCCACAGAAACAGTTTTAGGGTGAATTGGTGATTCATTTCTTGTTATTACCACATTTCCAATCCTCCCAATCTTCCTCACTCAATTCCCCTTTCTCGGGACTGCTCACAAACACCTTTCTCGCTTCCATTCCCTCCCCCTCTCTCACAGAGACATGTCACTCTTTTCCTCCTCATCCCACCTTTCACTCTATCCACCACACACCCCTCTACCCTCTTCTCACCACTCTGACACATTTCCTCTCACCGGTGGTGGTGGTATTCAGGCTGTTTTTCAGCTGCTGCACCATGGGGTTGAGCAGCTTGCCTGCCTTCAGCTTGTGTTTGCTGACCTTGCGTCTGCGGCCACTAGGGGGCGCAGCGTGCAGCTGGCCTACACTAGGCGGCAGTGCTTTCCCCAGCTCTTTATACAGACGCTCTATCTCACTCCTCTGGAACGCCTGCAGCTCAGAGATCTCCTTCATGTGTCTGAGGAGAAAGAAAAGAGAGAGATTGAGAAAGGGAAAATCTGCATACTACGATGTCTTCCATTTCGCTCTTTAACTGGGACAGGAACTGTCATTTAACTGTCTCGTACAATTTTAAATGTTCACTAACTAGCTGTTAAACAACTCTGCAGTGTTTAATGGGCTACAAACCTATCCAGGGCTATGAAGGTTACAATGGTTGATAGTTTTCTATATATCAATGGGTTGACTTTGACCCTTTGTGTGTGTGTATGACTATGAATGCATGTGTGTGTGTGTGTGCACATACTTCTCCCTCAGCCTCTGCAGCTCCTTCCTCATGTCCGCATCCTCAAACTCAGAGTCGTTGTCACTGCTGACGTATGATACATGGCCGGGTCCAGGCGGCGAGATGGCGTGGCCATTAGCTACCACGCATTGCCGGCTCGGCGAATCCGAGCTCTGCACACTGCTGCGGCGAGTGCGGCGCAGGAAGGCCACCGCCCTCTTCATGAGGTCACTTCCGCTGTGTTCCGGGAGGGCATGAGCCGGAGTCTTGTGGTAGGCAAGGGGAGGGGCTAAACTACTGGTGTCCTCCTCCCCCGAGTCAGAGTCGAAGTGAAAGGAGTGGTTGGTGGCAGCGTCAGCAGTGTGGGCACGTGGGCGCAGGCTGGGGGTGGCGTTGGGGCTAGAGGCGGTGGTGTCCTGGTACAAGTCTGGGGGGGCTGAGTAGCGGTTACTACAGGGGGGTTTGGGGGCGTTTTCCGCACCCTCTTCAGTGGTCATCACTGAGAACCTACCCACGACCATACACCCCTGGTCTCGTGGGCCGCCCCCCTCGGCTGCGGCGCGAGAGCCCACCAAACCACTAGAGGGAGCCGGGGAGCTGCCACTTCTGCTGTTCTCTAAACGACGGATGACGTCCGGAGGAGTGGGGATGATCTGGAGGACATAGTGATCAAATAGAATCCAAATAAACTAAAAAAAAAAACTAGGGCGTAAACTGAATAATTCTCAATTAACTGATTTAATTGTTTAATAGATCTAAATCTTGACAAACAGTTACATAAAATGTGTTCAATTTAATGAAAGTCAAATGTAGTTTATTGAAGAGAGTTTGTCGTATTCAGAATGTTTGTCTTCGTTTAAGTGAGAGGGATTAAAGTAGATGGTTACCTGAAAGCGGCTCTTGGAGACGTAGGAACTGGAACTGCCCACACAGTCTCTCCTATTCATCAATCCTTAACAAAATACAATTCAAGATCAACATTTAAAAAGTGGGAATCACTTTGGGGGGGGGTTTATCCTAAATAGTACAAATGAATACTCCACAATACATACTATAGCATATACAATTGTGTTTGTGATGTAATTTACCTGCAGAGTCACTCAGTGTACCCAAACTATCAGTACGCTCAGGAATCTGAGGCTGAAAACGAGAAATAAATATTGAATGAAAAATACAACATTAAATTCAGTGAAATGGTACACCAGGGTTACAGGTTGTGAATCAGTCTAGCCATTATCCTTCAATGACGCCTGCTTTGTCTAAACATATCGGCGCCCACACACACACACACACACCACTCAACCCGCATCAAGAGATCAAACTGCCAGGGGTGCAGAGTATAATGCACGATCTGGCCAGCAGCCCTGAGCTCTACTTCCTCTGCTAAATGCAGTATCAGTCACTCTAAAGGCCAGTGATTACATTCAATGGCTGAATCAATATTACACCAAGGATTCACACAAACACAAACCCCTCCATCAGATAAAACGCTGCTACTGCCCCAATCCGAATATCTGGCGGACACAGAAACACAGTGCATCTTTACCAGCACCTCTCCCTTCCTGGGGAGCCTCCCCCCAGAGGTGGTCTGGCAGTCAGAGACAGGGGGAGAGCTGACCCCCTCTGTGATGGAGCCCTGGAGGTCTGAGGCGGTGCTGGAAGGAGCAGATTGGGTGTACTCCTGGTACAGCAGGTTCCTCAGCTTCTCATCCAGAGTCTTGATGGTACGGTCCACAAACTCTACCCTGGGTGGGCCCTCTCCATCAGACTCCCCCAGGCCGCAACCACCTCCACTCCCAGACCCCCCAGGTCCATCCTGCTGCTGGGACGCCTGGTGGGCGGGACTCTGGGGCTGTGATGGTGTTGTGGCTCCACCTCCTCCACCCACCATGCTTTGCATGGCATAGGGCTGCTGCAGGACCACTGGCTGGTGGGAGCCCAGGGGAGGGGGCGGGTCTCCTGACAGGCTGGCCTCCTGATTGGGTAGACATGAGGAAGTGCCACTCATCCCTTTATGTCCCGCCCCATTCACATCCAGGGACACAGGTGGGACGATGGGGCAGCATGGGATGTCTGTTACCATGGAGATGCAGGGTTCGCTGCCTGAAAGAGAGTTGCGGCGGCCCATGGCAGCAGCCGTAGCACTGGTGGTGGAGGGTTTGGTTCCAGAGGCCTGGGGCTGCTGAACTCTGGCCTTGCCCACATTGGTGTCCTGAGACTGGGCAGAGCTTTGAGGTGCAGAGGGGCCTGGAGTAGGGGATATGGTGGTCAGGGCAAGAACAGGAGTTGGGGCAGACACTGGCGGAGTAGTACTGCAACTGGACCTAGACAATGATGTGACAGGAGCCTCTGTAGGGGAGAGAGGTGAGAAGAGAAGGAGTTAAAGAGAGATGAAATAAAAGAGTGGAGTTAAGGAGATGGATGTCCTGTTGGTGTGTGAGGGTATTGCGTCATCACTTGTCTTCCCCAATCAGAGCTCTGTCAGTTGGAGTGCAAAGCCTACCTTTCACCACAGCACTTGCATTACATAACTGACCCTCACACACACATACAACACACACATTAGCTCAGACACACACAGACACTAATACACAGCTTTATTCACCCACTCTGCTGTGTGTGTGTGTGATCATACTCATACATACGTGCGTGTGTGTGTACGCACGTTTGATTGTGTGTACGTGTGTGTATGGATGGGTGTGTGCACCCTTGGTTGTAGAGGTGTCTGATGAAGTCCTCTCTCTGTCTGGCGTGGGCGTCTCGGCCACGGGGCAGATGATGAACCAGCGCTTCCCAGTGTGGAGGACTGCCAAGGACACAGACAAAGAAACACACTCATAGATACAGATATAGTAGCAACAGTAAGATAGCTCTATAGAGAAAGACAGATATGCACTCAAATGCAGATGATCCACAGATAGAGATGCTCACAAATTCATATCAACTATCAAATTATGTTTAGAGGAAGAGAATGGGAGATGGAGAGATTGATTGGGGGAGACGCAAAGATAGGACTGAGTAACGATAGGACAGAGATGTAAAAGGAAAGAGCGATTGAGAGCTAGAAAGAGATATAACCCAGTCATCCTCTAATCCTCCTCTCCATCACTCCTGACCACAATAACCTCCCAGAGCATACAAATCTACTGAGGCAGGAAATGTGCTGTGTCTGAGGTTCACCAGAGTCACAGAGAGACTGTAATGTACTATGTAATGTATCTGTAGTGCGTTGGAGATAAGATTGTATATTAGGGGTCCTGCAAGACCATTTGTTCCAACTTATCTGTTACATGCATCATTAAAACTGATTTGAAGACCATGATTAGTTAATTTTCTGTATCGATGTTACAGCTGGGCTAGAGCAAAAGCCTTCCCCTTCACGCCAGGAGGTAGCGAAGCCCTACCGTTCTGCTGGTACACAAGTTGTGGTGAATTAGGTGTAGCCGTCTTTGAACCCTAAAAAAGGGAGAGAATCGGTATAAATGGCTGGCACTCAAGAGTATAACTTGGAGACAATGAAGCTTGAAAGGGTTCTCTCAGCAATGTCACTGTGTTGGCCCCGGCTGACAAATTAGGTTAGCCAAAAGTGTCCCATCAGCAACAACGTTTCTATCTTGGCAGTGGTTTGTTGGCTGCCCTGTTCACTAAGTAATCTTGAGTGTTGGACGATGCATCTGAGACTGGCCACCTGCACCTCTCCCCCATAACTCTGTTACTTCAAAATCCCTCCATCCCTCCTCACCTCTCCCCCCAGTATGACTGCTCCGTGGCTCTGCTGGGGACTGCCCACGTGGTCAGAGATCCTTTCCCCCTCCGTGTCCTCACTCAGCATGTCCTCAGCCTTGTCCACAATATCCTTTAACTGCTCTATAAACATCTCCTTCTCCAGGAGCAGGATGAAGTCGTTCTCCACCTAACAGACAAAAATAGAAACCATCCATCAATGTCAAATCCCCTGAAAAATGTATAATAAACAGTCACGTCTGGACTGTCTTTCGATAAAAATTGGGCTAGGCCTTCACGCAGCGGTCTAAGGCACTGCATCGCAGTGCTAGAAGCGTCATTACAGACCCTGGTTCGTTCTCGAGCTGTATCACAACTGGCCGTGATCGGGAGTCCCATAGGGCTGCGCACAATTGGCCCAGCGGGTTAGAGATGGGATTGTCTGGGGGGCTTTACTTGGCTCATCGCGTTCTAGCGACTCCTTGTGGCGGGCCGGGCGCCTGTAGGCTGACCTCGGTTGTCAGGTGAACGCTGGCTTCCGGGGTAAGCGGGCGGGTGTTAAGAAGCGCGGTTCGGCTGGTCATGTGTCGGAGGACGCATGACTCGACCTTCGCCTCCCGAGCCTGTTGGGGAGTTGCAGCGATGAGACAAGATCGAAATTGGGGAGAAAAAAGGGGGTAAAATATATAATAAATAAAATTGGGCGAGGCCTATGTGAAAGTGTTTGAAACCTGCCTATTCAAAGCACGGCCAGAGGCACCAGTTTTGGAAAAATATTTAGATTTTGGGGGAATGAAACAAAAAATGATGTGCAACAAAATGTGTAATCCACGTACAAAAAAGCATATCGGTCCAAAATGAACAGGGATGGGGTTTGTAGTGAGCGAGGGGAGAGGTTTTGCTGCAGTGCAGTGAAGAACAGCATTACACAGAGTTTCAGTGCCCTGGAACATCAAAGAGCATCTCCCTCACTTAGAGCTAGCAGGCATAGAGAGCACACACACCGAATTTAGGAGGCAGGCGGAAAGGGGTAACAGAGGTTTTCTGGGGTGTTTGTTAATACGTGGGCATCTGTGTAGGTGTTTAGATTGTGATAGATATTCAAGATTTCTAAAGTTTGTGTGTGTGTGTGTGTGTGGGGGGGGGGGGGGGGGGTTCCCTTGGTTGTGGAGGTTTTCACAAGTCTTTGGAGGTGTGTGAAGGGAAGAAAAATGTCCCCCACCCCTCCCATTAGTGGCATGGAAACTGCAGCTTGCTTCTGTGCTAGAGTAGGGTCTACAGTTGTGGCCAAAAATTGAGAATGACACAAATATTAATTTTCAGTCTGCTGCCTCAGTTTGTATGATGGCAATTTGCATATACTCCAGAATGTTATGAAGAGTGATCAGATGAATTGCAATTAATTGCAAAGTCCCTCTTTGCCATGCAAATGAACTGAATCCCCCAAAAACATTTCCACTGAATTTCAGCCCTGCCACAAAAGGACCAGCTGACATCATGTCAGTGATTCTCTCGTTAACACAGGTGTGAGTGTTGATGAGGACAAGGCTGGAGATCACTCTGTCATGCTGATTGCATTCGAATAACAGACTGGAAGCTTCAAAAGGAGGGTGGTGCTTGGAATCATTGTTCTTCCTCTGTCAACCATGTTTACCTGCAAAGAAACACGTGCTGTCATCATTGCTTTGCACAAAAAGGCCTTCACAGGCAAGGACATTGCTTCCAGTAAGATTGCACCTAAATCAACCATTTATCGGATCATCAAGAACTTCAAGGAGAGCGGTTCAATTGTTGTGAAGAAGGCTTCAGGGCACCCAAGAAAGTCCAGCAAGCGCCAGGACCGTCTCCTAAAGTTGATTCAGCTGCGGGATCGGGGCACCACCAGTATAGAGCTTGCACAGGAATGGCAGCAGGCAGGTGTGTGTGCATCTACACGCACAGTGAGGCGAAGACTTTTGGAGGATGGCCTGGTGTCAAGAAGGGCAGCAAAGAAGCCACTTCTCTCCAGGAAAAACATCTGGGACAGACTGATATTCTGAAAAAGGTACAGGGATTGGACTGCTGAGGACTGAGGTGAAGTCCTTTTCTCTGATGAATCCCCTTTCCGATTGTTTGGGGCATCTGGAAAAAAGCTTGTCCGGAGAAGACAAGGTGAGCGCTACCATCAGTCCTGTGTCATGCCAACAGTAAAGCATCCTGAGATCATTCATGTGTGGGGTTGCTTTTCAGCCAATGAATAAAGAGACCAACTTCTCCCAACCATCCAGGAACAGTTTGGTGACGAACAATGCCTTTTCCAGCATGATGGAGCACCTTGCCATAAGGCAAAAGTGATAGCTAAATGGCTCGGGGAACAAAACATTGATATTTTGGGTCCATGGCCAGGAAACTCCCCAGACCTTAATCCCATTGAGAACTTGTGGTCAATCCTCAAGAGGCGGGTGGACAAAAGAAAACTCACAAATTCTGACAAACTCCAAGCATTGATTATGCAAGAATGGGCTGCCATCAGTCAGGATGTGGCCCAGAAGTTAATTGACAGCATGCCAGGGCGGATTGCAGAGGTCTTGAAAAAGAAGGGTCAACTGCAAATATTGACACTGCATCAACTTCAAGTAATTGTCAATAAAATCCTTTGACACTTATGAAATGCTTGTAATTATACTTCAGTATTCCATAGTAACATCTGACATAAATATCTAAAGACACTGAAGCAGCAAACTTTGTGAAAATTAATATTTGTGTCATTCTCAAAACTTTTGGCCACGACTGTACTCTAACCATACCATGTAAGTGGCTATCTCCTCAGGTGCGTCTCCGTCCAGGTCGAACTTGAAGGTAACCATCTTGTGGTTGTGTGTCTCCAGCTGACACTCCACCATCTTATCCCCTGTATAACACACCTGTCCAGGGAGAAACAGGTGTCAGAGACATGGATGTGTGCCGATTGATCTACTAAGACTACTGTAAATGGATGGTGCGGTACTCACATTGAGCATGCTGAGTTTGGGCTTGTTGATCTTGTCCTGGCGTGAGCGGGTGCGCGTGGAGCGGCGGTGGTGTTTCCGGACCTTCCCCTCGCCCTTCCCTGATCCGTGCGTCCCCTCGTTACCGTCGCTCATCTCCTTCCCTGAGGTGGCGTCGGAGTTCACACTGGTTCATGAAAGAAAAAAGAAAAAAGTAAACGAGACATACTATACAGTCCAACTCATTATAAATACAATGGCTTGAGATAGTCCTGAATGCATGAACATGGTACTTGAACAGTGTATTCACTTCTCGGATGCTCAATTATCAGGGTTGGCCGATATTGACGACAGTATGTGCATATCAAAATAAAAGCTTAACAAGGTGGTTGATCAAGGTCAAGATGAATGTAGGCACACACTCACGGGAAATTGTTTATCCTAACATGATACAAGGGTCTTGTTACAACACATATCTTTCTAACACTTATATTAGGTTGAAGAAACAGTATCCAGATTTGGTAGGTTAAGTAGACAAATTGGTAGGCCTATAGTATATCCTAAACTAGAGAATGACCTATAAAATCGGCCTAGCCGATATATCGGGCCAATATTGCCTTTTTCTAGTCTATCGGCCCTTCTCTATGGGTTTTGCCGATAGTCCAGCTACATAGCTGCTGTGCCAGCCGCCACTCACCGCCTGAGCCACGAGCACTGCACAATGCTGAGGAATGTCTATCTGGGAAAATCATCAGCAGCAAGCTAGCAAATTCTCCAACAGGAAGTTGCGGTATTGAGAAATGGATTAATTGACACAGCGACCAAAATTGAACTCCTGTTGAAAATAGTTGTTTTGCTAATTCACTAATAATAAGGCTTGTGTCAATGTGCCCAGACATGCATGCAATAAGCAAGCTAGCTAAACAGATAGCTATGTGACCTGTTGGCAAAGATTACAATAACTAATCATTGTATCTGTGGTGTTAACTAGCTAGCTATATTAGCTACTATGCTAGCTAGCTGGCTAGATAAACATGGTGCTAAGATATCAGATACGAGCGAATATCAAACGTAGCTAGCTATCAATTTGAACATGCACCAGTTTTTTTTTAGCCGCACCCGCCCAGTGCCTGCCACATCAATTCCGAGCCCCACCCGATACTGGACAACAGGGTAGATTCTTCTCCGCAACCCGACCCACCCACATAGAATTGTTCTGAGAGCCGATCTGTGCCCCGCCAAATAAAATGTATTGATTTAATTGTTTTTATGACTCCAGAGTAGTATAGGCTATTCCCCTTTCTTCCATGAATGAATTTCTCTATGTCTATTCAACATTTAGATAAAAAAAAAACATGCCATGAATTAAGAATGATATCTTTTTATTTTCACAACGCAGCACATTGACAACTGAAATCGCTTTGAAAAAGAGCCTTCTAACCTAATGTAACAAGAGCCCACGAGTGAAGTCATGCCCCTTCCCGGCCAATATTTACAGTTTGCCATTGACAAAGGCCCCTCAGTTGGGATGGAGGAAAAATGGCTTGGGCGGTATATCATATATCCCGTAGCTTTTTCCAAATACCCGGTATGGTTTTTCAATACCGTTGAAACTATTTCTTTGAATTTTTTCAAAAACAAAATATATTTGTAGCTACTTTAAGTAAATAGCTGCAGTCAACTTATGCAATACGTTAGGCGATAAAGCAGATTGCGTGCTTAATTTCACCTGTCACATTACTTTACATTATGAACCCAGTGGTGGAAAAAGTACCCAATTGTCATAAATAACTTAATAGAAAGTTGCGCAAGTAAAAGTGAAAGTCACCCAGTAAAATACTACTTGAGTAAAAGTGTAGAAGTATTTGGTTCTAAATATACTTAAAAATCAAAAAGTAAAAAATAATGTAAAATTCCTTATTATAAGCAAAGCAGACAGCACCATTTCCTTGTTTTGAAAATGCATTGGTAGCCAGGGGCACACTCAGACATCATTTACAAACAATGCATTTGTGTTTAGTGAGTCCGCTAGACCAGAGGCAGTAGGGATGACCACGTGTTCCCTTGATAAGTGCATGAATTGGTCCATTTTCCTGTCCTGCTAAGCATTCAAGTACTTTTGGGTGTCAAGGAAAATGTATGGAATAAAAAGTACATTATTTTCTTTAGGAATGTAGTGAAGTAAAAGTAGTCAAAAATATAAAGAGTAAAGTACAGATACCCCCCAAAACTACTTCTTTACTTAAGGCCTATCTTGCCGCTATCTCGGCCGGTCATATAGGCTTCAACAATACACCCCATTATGTCGCTTATATCCAGTTCCAAAGCCTTTAGTCCCGTCATGGGATTTGTCTATTGTGCTTGAGGCTATTTCACAGCAGCCTTTTGAGCTGCTGGAAAACGAGGAGATTAAATATCTCTCCTTTAAGACTGCTTTACTGGTTGCCCTTATATCCGCAAAGCGAGTGAGTGAGCTGTATGCACTGTCAGTTCACCATTCGTGCCTACGGTTTGGCCGGGGTTTTTACCAAGGTTCCGTGTTGCCCAACTATGCCTTTATGTCTGAGGTTGTTATATTACCCTCATCCTGAGAGACGAGAATGATAGGCATCACTGAACTCTCCATGGTCTCTCCTAACACACCACCAAATCTCTGCACCAGATAGCCATCAGAATAGTTGAAGAGTTGAGTCAGCTCATACCTGTCGTAGGAGTAGCTGGCCCCTGAAGCCTGCTTCTCTGCACCAGGATCCTGCAGACAAAACAAAACAAAGTGAGTATGTTCATGCTTTGAAAGAAGGGTTGGGGCGTAAACATGGATTGTGTCATTATTAGCGAAGTCATAAACGGAGATGAGTGTGCAGGGAAAGTTGGGGAGGATACTTGGGGTGCAGAGATATTGGTGATGCTGTTTTAGGAAAAAGTAGAGGGAGGGTCAGAGAGGGGCTGAGAAAGGGGAGAATTGAGGGACTGAGATTCAAGGGCTTAGGGAGGGGACGTATTGGTCAGGTCAGTCCTCCATACCTCCAGATTGGACTCTGTTTGAGCCTGTCCCGAGGTGAGTGTGGTCCCTGAGCAGCTGCTGGCACTGGCCTGGTTCTGCTGAGTCAGGCTGGTGCTGGCAGGCCAAGGGGCTGCTGTCTGGGAGTCAGGGGGTAGTGGAGCTGGAGCCTGTGGTTGGCTCTGGCCTTGGGCCTGATGCTGGTACTGGGTTTGGCTGGGGTTCTGGATGAGGTCAAGCTGGGTTGCGGCAGTACCTGTGCCAGGGTCCGGCACAGTCTGTATTGGAGGGGAGAAAACTGCAGGCTGGGAAGGCTGATTAGCCTGTGCAAAGGGGACGGCATCTGGAAGCTGGGCCTTGGCCTGCTGCTGGACCTGCTGATGTAGGGAGGGACATATATTGGTGGAGGACTCAACATTTATTTATTTGTATTTTTATTCTTTATTTAACCAGGTAGGCCAGTTGAGAACACGTTCTCATTTACAACTGTGACCTGGCCAAGATAAAGCAAAGCAGTGCGACAAAAACAACACAGAGTTACACATAAACAAACGTACAGTCAATAACACAATAGAAAAATCTATGTCATTGGAACTTAGATTGGAACCAGGTTCTATGGTCTGATGAGACTAAAATAGAGCTTTTTGGCAACAAACACCAAAGGTGGGATTGGCATAAAAAGAGACATGGTGATCCACTGAAGTATGGTGGTGGATCTGTGATGTTGTGGGGCTGTTTTACTTACAAAGGGAAGTAAATGTAGAAGAGTAGGGAGGTAAGGCAATAAATAGGCCATAGAGGCAAAATAATTACAATTTAGCATTAACACTGGAGTGATAGATGTGGAGATGATGATGTGCAAGTAGAGATACTGGGGTGAAAAAGAGCAAGAGGTAAAGTAACAATATGAGGAGGAGGTAGTTGGGTGTGCTATTTACAGATTGGCTGTGTACATGTACAGTGATCAGTAAGCCGCTCTGACAGCTGATGCTTAAAGTTAGAGGGAGATATAAGACTCCAGCTTCAGTGATTTTTGCAACTCGTTCCAGTCATTGGCAGCAGAGAACTGGAAGGAAAGGCGGCCAAAGGAAGTGTTGGCTTTGGGGATGACCAGTGAAATATACCTGCTGGAGTGCGTGCTACGGGTGGGTGTTGCTATGGTGACCAGTGAGCTAAGATAAGGCGGGGCTTTACCTAGCATAGACTTATAGATGACCTGGAGCCAGTGGTTTTGGCAACGAATATGTAGTGAGGGCCAGCCAACGAGAGCATACAGGTCGCAGTGGTGGGTAGTATATGGGGCTTTGGTGACAAAATGGATGGCACTGTGATAGACTACATCCAGTTTGCTGAGTAGAGTGTTGGAGGCTATTTTGTAAATGACATCGCGGGCAGCAATTGGTTGAAGAGCATGCATTTAGTTTTACTAGCATTTAAAAGCAGTTGGAGGCCACGGAAGGAGTGTTGTATGGCATTGAAGCTCGTTTGGAAGTTTGTTAGCACAGTGTCCAAAGAAGGGCCAGATGTATACAGAATAGTGTCGTCTGCGTAGAAGTGGATCAGAGACTCACCCTCAGCAAGAGCGTCATCATTGATATATACAGAGAAAAGAGTCGGCCCGAGAATTGAACCCTGTGGCACACCCATAGAGACTGCCAGAGGTCCGGACAACAGGCCCTCCGATTTGACAAACTGAACTCTATCAGAGAAGTAGTTGGTGAACCAGGCGAGGAAGTCATTTGAGAAGCCAAGGCTATTGAGTCTGCCGTTAAGAATGCAGTGATTGACAGAGTTGAAAGCCTTGGCCAGGTCGATGAAGACGGCTGCACAGTACTGTCTTTTATCGATGGCGGTTATGATATCTTTTAGGACCTTGAGCATGGCTGAGGTGCACCCATGACCAGCTCGGAAACAAGATTGCATAGTGGAGAAGGTACGGTGGGATTCGAAATGGTCGGTGATCTGTTAACTTGGCTTTCGAAGATTTTAGAAAGGCAGGGCAGGATGCATAAAAATCTATAACAGTTTGGGTCTAGAGTGTCTTTGAAGAGGGAGATGACCGTGGCAGCTTTCCAATCTTGGAGGATCTCAGACGATACGAAAGGGAGGTTGAATAGGCTAGTAATAGGGGTTGCAACAATTTCGGCGGATCATTTTAGAAAGAGATGGTCCAGTTTGTCTAGCCCAGCTGATTTGTAGGGATCCAGAATTTGCAGCTCTTTCAGAACATCAGCTGTCTGGATTTGGGTGAAGGAGAAGCAGGGGGGGGGGGGGGGGGGGGGCTTGGTAAAGTTGCTGCAGGGGGCGCTGAGATGTTGGCTGGGGTAGGGGTAGAAAAATGCTTATTGAAATGATCGATTATCGTTGATTTATCGGTGGTGAAAGTGTTTCCTGTCCTCAGTGCAGAGGGCAGCTAGGAGGTGCTCTTATTCTCCATAGACTTTAGTGTCCCAAAACCTTTTGGAATTAGTGCTACTGGATGCAAATTTCTGTTTGAAAAAGCTAGCCTTAGCTTTCCTAACTGACTGAATATATTGGTTCCTGACTTCCCTGAAAGTTGCATATCGCGGGGGCTATTCGATGCTAATGCAGAACGCCACAGGATGTTTTTGTGCAGGTCAAGGACATTCAAGTCTGGGGTGAACCAAGGGCTATATCTATTCTTAGTTCTACATTTTTTGAATGGGGCATGCTTATTTAAGATGGTGAGGAAAGCATTTACAGAGCAACCAGGCTTCCTCTACTGACGGGATGAGGTCAATATCCTCCCAGGATACCCGGGCCAAGGTCGATTAGAAAGGCCTGCTCGCTGAAGTGTTTTAGGGAGCGTTTGACAGTGATGCGGGGTGATCGTTTGACTGCGGACCCATTACACACGCAGACAATGAGGCAGTGATCGCTGAGATCCTGGTTGAAAACAGTAGAGGTGTATTTAGAAGGCAAGTTGGTCAGGATGATATATAAGAGGGTGCCCATGGTTACGGATTTAGGGTTGTACCTGGTAGGTTCCTTGATAATTTGTGTGAGATTGAGAGCATCTAGCTTAGATTGTAGGACGGCCGGGGGGGCAATCAATTCACATATGGTGTCCAGGGCATAGCTGGGGGCTGAAGGGGGTCTATAACAAGCGGCAACGGTGAGAGACTTGTTTCTGGAAAGGTGGATTTTTAAAAGTAGAAGCTCGAATTGTTTGGGCACAGACCTGGATAGTATGACAGAACTCTGTAAACTATCTCTGCAGAAGATTGCAACTCCACCCCCTTTGGCAGTTCTATCTTGTTGGAAAATGTTATAGTTAGGGATGGAAATTTCTGGATTTTTGGTGGCCTTCCTAAGCCAGGATTCAGACACGGCTAGAACATCTGGGTTGGCGGAGTGTGCTAAAGCAGTGAATAAAACAAACTTAGGGAGGAGGCTTCTAATGTTAACATGCATGAAACCAAGGCTTTTACAGGTTACAGAAGTCAACAAATGAGAGCGCCTGGGGAATGGGAGTGGTGCTGGGGGCTGCAGGGCCTGGGTTAACCTCTACATCACTAGAGGAACAGAGGAGAAGTAAGATAAGGGTACTGCTAACGGCTATAAGAACTGGTCGTCTAGTGCGTTCGGAACAGAGAGTAAAAGGAGCAGATTTCTGGGCGTGGTAGAATAGATTCAAGGCATAATGTACAGACAAGGGTATGGTAGGATGTGAGTACAGTGGAGGTAAACCTAGGCATTGGTGTGTGTGTAAGTGTATTGTATACATAAACTCAGTTACATATTATCATGTCTATAAAAACAGAAAAATAATAGCTATGTACACAAAAACCTTTGTTCCATTCCAGTCCTCCTCTTATATTTACCTGTCTTAAGGGCAGAAAGCTGGGCAGAGCAAGTTCAGGTGCAGCAGCGGGGTGTGAGTATGTAGGGTGTGTGACGTGTTGAAAAGGTAGGCGTACAGCAGCAGGGTTTGGGTGCATGTGGTGTGTATTCTGCGGTTTTGTGTTCTGTTGTCCAGGCAGTGAGGCAAGGTGTGAGTGAACCGGGTGTGTGAGAGTGGGGAGCTGTGTGTGAGGGTGTGTGTGTGTCATAACACTCTGTTGCAGAGCAGCGGGGTACATCTGCTGATGCTTTGGCAGTGTGGGTGCTGTCATGGCTAGCAGGGGTGTGTGTGAGGATATTGGGGGCACAGAGGTGGGGGGCACCAGAGCATTCTCTATATGAAAGGGGGCGAGGGACGAGACAGAGGGGGGCAGAGTGGCAGGCGGGCCTGGGGAGAGGTAGAGAGGGGGCAGAGAGGAGGGGTAGGACTGGGGAACAGAGCAGGGGTGAGGGTAGATGTCACATCCAGTCAGAGAGGTCACCACTTGAATGTTGGGATACGGTGAGGAGAACTGGGAGGAAGATAAGAAAAGGGTAGAATAAGAAAGCAATCAGAGGCCAGGGTTTGGAGTATGGAATCTCCATACTGCAGACCGATCAGGCAAGCAAAAGGCAAATTGCAAAAAATGGCATATTTCCAATACAGTGCACAACTTTTGACAAAAAAGCTGTGTACTATGGTGTATTTGATGCCATTAGAGACAAAGCAAGATATATCCCAATAGCTGCTCAACTAAGAACCAAAGTCCTTGATACTTTTAAGCGGTCAAATGCAATAAGCACATCTACCTACATAGAGTTGGCTACATGTGGTACCAAAAAGAAAGAGACAGGGAATAAAGAATAATCCATCACAGGTAGCAGTAAAAGTGAGAGGGGAGGGGTTACCTGGGGAAGGTGTGTTGGTGGCAGAGAGGTGGAGATCTGCAGTGGCTGCAGCTGCTGAGGGACAGAGGCCTGAGCCAATAGCTGCTGAGGCGGCGATGCCTGGGAAGGCAGACTAGATGATGATTGGTGGAGCTGGGAAAGGCTTTGAGCAGCAGGAAAATTCTACAGACAGCACAAGCGAGGGAGTGTAAGATAGACAAATAGAGCGAGAGAGAAAGAGAGGGAGAGAGAGGGGAGAAATTAAGCGGGATGAGGCTAGGTCTACGGTTACATCTCTCAATTGGACATCTGCTTTTCCTGCTATTGACCCAAATCAGAAATCAGGCTCACATTTCCCATCCTGTCCCTGTCTCTGTGCCAGGAGTCAGCCAGCATCTGCTACTGTTACTGCTGTACACTCCACAGACAAAACAGGCCTGAGGGACTGAGGGATGCAGCGGATAAAACAACCATTATTGTTTTCATTATAGTTTCTAATATCTCTCCATTTGGCCACACTCAGAAGAAACTCCTGTTTATTAGGCTACTAGTAGTTTGGTGATTCACCTAACATACAATACACTTACGCAGCTGGTCCTCATCCCAGGAGCACCAAAACAAACCAACAGCTTTGTCAGAAACAAATGTTTATCTGACAGAGAACGCGTATTCGTTTTCTCTCCCTCCGACAGTGCTATTTAGCCCATTTAGACAGCGTGTATTGAGAGGAAGGGAGATCTACCTGGTTCAGGAAAATGGCGCTGTAGAGATAGGGTTGGTTCTATGAAGAATGAAGACACAGGGTCAGAGAACTGAAACTCAGAGAACTGTAACTCGACTCAAAGGGGAACACTGCACTACTGTGTGGTTACTCTCCACGAGGTTCTACGGGAACGGCACTACTTTTCAGGTCACCTTGCGCAAGGTACTTCATAGATTATTTGATCTATAAAGATCTGCAACTGAGCATCAACAGATCCTTGATGTTAAAGGGTTAGAAGTGCACAGCGTCAACCTCAGGCTGACTCCTATACTCCTATATCTAAACTCACCTGTTGGCCTAGTGGTAGTGTAGCTGCCTGGGCCTGGCTGTGCTGTGGAGTGGCAGTCCCAGTCTGTTGTTGCACTATGGGGGCCACTGGGTAGGTCTGAGGGGCTGCAGCCTGCTGTGGAGTCAGAGCAGATGGATAGGCCTGACCCATCGCACTGGGTTTCGTTGGCGTGTAGCCTTGTACCGGTGCAGCCTGTTGTTTTATGTGTGGGGCTGTGGGTGGGTAGCTCTGTGAAGCAGCGTTCGGTTGCCCCATTAGGGGTGCAGCGTTGGGGTAACTCTGGAGGGTTGAACCTTGCTGCACAGCATGGGCAGGTGACTGATAGCTCTGGACGACTGGAGCCTGTTGGACAGTGGGCTGGGCCATTGTCTGGCTGTTTTTGGGTAGTGGGACCTGCACAGTTTGCTGGTTGTGCTGCTGAATGGAGGCCTGCACAGGCTGTTGGCTGTGTTGTGCTGAGGGCTGGGGCATTGGCTGGCTATGTTGCTGTTGAATGGGGACCGGCACAGTCTGTTGGCTGTGATGCATGGGACTAGACTGGCCTGGCTGCAGACTGGGAGGCATGGCTGTGGCTGGGAGGCTGTGTGGCGCTGGGCAAGGCTGGACTGGGGGAAGCGCAGCAGCAGCTGGAGGCTGTGTTGCGACATTGGGAGCCTGAGTAGGGAGACTGGGTATATGTACGGTGTGGACCACAGTTGGGGCTACAGATGCATAGCTCTGTGGGGGAGCGGGATGTCGCAGACGCTCCACTGGAGCTGGGTAACTCTGTGCAGCTGGTTGTGAGGGTATTGTTGCAGTTCCTATGCTAGCTGCCAATACAGTATGTTGGACAGGCATGGCTACTGCTGCTGAGAAGCTTGCTGCTGTTGGGGTCTGTTGCAGAATTGGACCTGGGTAGCTTGCAGCAGTTTGAGTAATTTGTTGCTGAGTTGGGGCAACGTAGCTCTGTGGAGTTGGTGTCTGTTGGATTGGCATAGTTGCTGCAGTGTGTGGCTGTTGCAGGGGTAGGGTAGCTGCTGAAAAGCTTGCTGCAGGCTGTTGAAGTGGTACATTTGCAGTTGAATGACTTGCTGCTGTTGCTATCTTTTGCAGAGCTGGAGCTGGGTAGCTATGTCCAGTATGGTTATGTTGCAGAGGAATGTTTGATGCTGAGTAAGTTGCTGAGGCTGGGCTGTGTTGTAGAGCTGCAGCTGAGTAGCCGGCTGCGGTAGGTGTCTGTTGGGCTGCCAGGGGACTGGCGGGATAGCTGTGGCCAGGCTGGAGGTACTGCAGGGGCGTGTACAGGGATGGGGCAGAGGCAGGCTGGCCCTGGAGAGATGACTGGTTCTGGAGCAATGCATGCACAGCACTGGGCTGAGAGGAGAGATGGAGACATGTTAGAGGACAGACAGAGACGGTCACTTCTCTGGGCGGCACTTTTAGGCCCCCGTTAAAAGTTTCTGTATTTGACAGTGATGTAAAAATATTCTGAATGAACACAATCTAAATCTACAAACTAGAACAATAATAGCTAGACATCCTGTACAAGAGAAAAACATGAGCCAAAATGTTCAGTAGAGAAAAACAAAGGATGTCAATGATAATGCGTGGATGAAGGATTAAAATAAAGTTGTAAAAACACCCAAACAATGAGCAGGGTTAACAGAAGAGGCAGCAGGTGTGCACTAAAATAAGGAGGCAGAGGATGGGGAAGAGGGGACACACAGCCATCTTTCATTCCCTTTGTTTGCGGCAGCCAACTGTCCATTCACTGAGGACGTTCCATGGGCAGGGAGATATGAGTGGGTGTAAAAAGGCGGGTTTTGCGTACTGGCATTTGGTGAGTGAAGTAGAAACAGAAGACGCTGATATTAAAACAGGCTAGCTGAAGTTGGCAAAGGGTTAGAGAGTTAGTGTAGACAGCAGCATCTATGGCCCTCCAGAGAACCAGCTTGTCCCAAATCGCACAAACAGAATCAGTGGAGGGACCATGGACTTCTACGGTAGTTTGAAGCTGAGCGGAAAAGAGAGAGCAGGGTCCAGTCCCATGGCTGCATTAAAGCAGAGCGCCCTCTACTGGCCCAAGGAGAGAGTGAGGTCTAGAGCAATCATCAGCTCCGTCTTATGCAAAGTAGCGCCTTCTATAAGCTGGGAGGAGTCAGCTCTACAGGTGAGAGTTTGAGCTGAGGGTAGGGGTCTGGGAGCCTCTCAGTAGTCTAAAGCAGACCCCTCTCATCTGCTTTACCAAATCTGCACTGGCATCAAGGAACTGGACAGGTGAACGCACAATCATTGTTGGTATCAACAGTAAGTTCACCTATCCTTTGTTGTCAGTTCAGTGCAGATGAAGGAAAGGAGACATGGATAGAAAGACACTTCAGACCATTGAGATGCAGCCCTAGTCACCCTGTGTGACCTACCACTCCCGGAGGCCCGGTGGCTTGGTGCTCCCCAGCACAGTAGCTGGCCTTGTGGTCCTGTGTGGGCCTGGCTAGGGGGGGTGCTGTGTGGTCACCACTGAAGCTGCCTCTCTGGGTTAACTTCAGACTACCATCCCCATAGCTCCGTACAGGCTGCTGGGCTGCAGGCAGGTGGAGGAGGGAGGCTTGGCCCTGGTTGGATGGGGTGGTTTTACGGCTGATGATGTTCATCAGGTTCTTTTGTAGTAAGGAGAGGTCAGAGAAGTCACTTCCTGTATGACTTGGACCTTTCATCCCTCCTGACCCTGCAGTTGTTGTCATCCCACTGGAGAAGTGGTGGTGCCGGTGGGGGCAAGCACAAGGGTGTGGTGGAAAGGGAAAAGCAGTGTGCTTCTTGTGCCCCCCCTCTCGTGACTTCAGCAGCAGCAGAGAGAGGCAGGCCTGGCACAGGTGGTTTCTGGGCGCGCCTTGGTGATGATGATGGTGGTGTTGAAGGGCAGAGTTTAGGCTCTGCAGCGTGCTAAGGTCCGAGTGCCTCCGCCCCACTGCTGCCTCCACTGACTTCAACCTGCTTCCATTGGTGGCTTCCAACGTCGGAGATTCTATAGAAGAGTCACTATGACGTCGGGCCTCAGAGTACGTGGGGGATGGGGGGGCCAGGAGGATGGGGGTAGGAAATGCACTCGGGGAAGGGAAGCCGTCCTCAGAGCGGGACTCAGAGGGGCTGCTCTCTGACTGGTCGTCTGGTGATGTGGGGGCGGGACTGGAAGCTCTCTGTTGGCTGCAGGACCCAGAGGTAATAGGTTGCAGGAGCATATGAAGAGGGATGTCGTTGTTGCCCCTCAGAGTGTCAATGACCGAGGCACTCCCTCTCCGTGTCCCTGCACCCACTCGGAACTCCGGCCCCAGGGCTGCTTTCCACCCCTCGCCCCTTTCACAGGACCGGGGACGTGCTGAAGCCAAACACTGACGCTGAGTCCATACAGGGACCCACAGGCAAAACACACCTTACTCAAAAGGCACACAACCAAAACACATATGCACAACAAAAACATGATAATGAAGTGGGATAGAGATGAACTGGAGAATTCAGAGTAAATGAGATACAGGTGTGTGTGTGTGTGTGTGTGCATTAAATCAGTATACGTTGCGCATAAACATACATGTGCCAATGTTAGCAGATGTGTAAATTGAAACATATTTATGGATAAAAGCAAATAACCATGTTTGTGAGCATATGTAACATACATGTGCATGTAATGCGTATCTCTATGTAAATGAGGATGTATGTGCATGTGTCCGATATGCGTGTGCAGTGCATGCATGTTAATGACCCTTGAGTGTACATGAAGTGTACATCTGTATGTGTGGTACAGACCTGCTGCGTTGACATGGTGACGGACTCCACTTGGGACTGGTAGAGGACATTGTGCTGGCTGCTGTGGGAGTCAGAAAACACAGTGGAGCCCAGGCCGCTGTCAAAGGTGCTGTCTGCTACATAGACAAACAGAGATGGAGGTTAGTCTTTAACCACACAGGCAACGAGAACAAAGTGACAAAGAGCGGTTACACATTAGACACAAATAAACAAGTACAAACCCCCATAATATAAACACTACTGTCAAAGATCAATTCAACCGCATGACACATACCGAATGTATGTGAATGTGTGACAGGAAGGAGATGTGTTGTGGGGTCTTGTGGGGTTTTGCACGTTGCGTGTCTTTCCACATGATGTGCGTGTCAGTGGTGTCTCACATGTGACAGAGGTTGCGCTGGCCGGAGGGTTACATAGCCTGGCGTGCTGGTCTGCCTCTGGCTCGTTGGCCTCAATCAAAGGGGGCTGTCCTGCCCGTGTAGCCCCAGCAGAGGTCCCCTGGGCTAGGGTGGCCTGGGCCCTGAGTCCTGCCTCTCCCTGGTTCACTGGGAGTCGGGCCGACACGGTCCTCTCCCGCCTCCATTTAATCAGTGCTACGCGGTCCCGGATCGACTTCCCCACGATCTTAGCATCACTCTCATGGAAGAACCCTGATTCCACCTGTCGGGGAGAGGAGGAGTATGGGAAGAGGAGTATTTTTAGAGTCAATGTGTTAGAGGAAGAGAGAAAACAGGTGAGAGCCAGGAAGAGGGAGGGAGAGAGAATAATTTCTTGAGGAGGGCAGCAGCTGGGTTCAGAGAGAATAGTCCGCCGCTGTCTGCGACAACAGCACTGGAGACAGGATACAGGACAGGTGCATTTAGACCATGGGAAGAGATACATCTGAAATAATGAGGTTTAGATTTTTGGGGGGGTTTGGAGTCATTAATAGGCATTATGGCCTGAACCTTCCATGGAATGTTTCAATGGTTTCTGTTTTAGCACAACATGACAAATGTATTTATTTCATGGAGTACGAGTCCCATATCTTTAACATGATCTTTGCTTCTAAGACCGTCGTTCACAATGTAAAATGCAGTCATTTAAAATCAACCCAAACTTAAATAAAAACATCCCTGAATAATAAAGCAAAGAAGCAGCGTTTCCGCTCGCTAAGTAGCATAGTGCATGAATGGACACAACAGCCCCGTCGATAGAGATAAACTGCATCTCCCATGGTGCCCGTCTATGAAGAAATGAGTCATCGAAAGTGGCGAGGGGTGATCGGAGATGGGGAGCTGTGGGCCACATTTCCTCCTCTCTCGATCATTACAGCAAGACCTTGAATTTTCCCCAGCTCATCTTGACCCAGCACAGACAGATGGAGAGATGTCACCATAGAGGGAAGAAAGCAGGTCAGCTTGCTGTCTGCCAAAATAATCGATGGCCCTGATTCTCAGTAACACTAAGCACTGCAGCCTGACCCATTCACAACAAAAAGGATTACTCTGGAAGGAATGAGAGAGCCAAGCCTGAGGTTTCATAGAGTCACAGGGCACACACACTAACAACTGATTCATGGAGTGCTGAATAATGTATATATGCTTTTTCTCCATATTAAGTCCATCTCTGATAAGCTACACGGGAAAGGGCAAAAAATTTATACAAGTAGCCTTAAAAGTACGGTTTGTGAAATCAATAACTTGCTAACATCAGATAGGATTCATATTAGTGGTCGACCGATTATGATTAGTCAACGCCGATACCGATTATTGGAGGACCAAAAAAAGCCGATACCAATTAAAATCGGACGATTTTTATAAAAATATATATAAAAAAATAAATATATATATAAAAATATATTTAAAAATAAATAAATAATATATATATATATATATATATATATATATATATATATATTTGTAATAATGACGATTACAACAATACTGAATGAACAATGAACACTTGTATTTTAACTTAATATAATACATAAATAAAATCAATTTAGTCTGAAAATAAATAAACATGTTCAATTTGGTTTAAATAATGAAAAAACACAGTGTTGGAGAAGAAAGTAAAAGTGCAATATGTGCCATGTAAGAAAGCTAACGTTTAAGTTCCTTGCTCAGAACATGAGAACATATGAAAGATGGTGGTTCCTTTTAACATGAGTCTTCAATATTCCCAGGTAAGAAGTTTTAGGTTGTAGTTATTATAGGAATTATAGAACTATTTCTCTCTATAGCATTTGTATTTCATAGACCGATTAATCCGTCGACCTCTAATTCATATATTAGCCATTTCAGAGAAACTTAGATAATTCCTTTGGTGATACAGCAGTAGCAATACAAGGATATAACAACTACAGAAGAGACAGAAATGCCTACGGGGAGGTCGGTGTGAGTGAGTGAGTGAGTAGAATGTGAGCCACAGTACATGAACAGTATTCAGACCCCTTCACTTTTCCCACATTTTGTTACGTTACAGCCTTATTCTAAAATGTATATTAAATTTTAAAAAATCCTCATCAATCTACACAAAATACCCCATAATGAAAAAGTGAAAACAGGTTGTTTTTTTTGCAAAAAATGTGAACTTAAATACTTTATTTACATAAGTATTCAGACCCATGAAATTCCAAATTGAGCTGAGGTGCATTCTGTGTCTATTGATCATCCTTGAGATGTTTCCACAACTTGATTGGAGTCCCCTGTGGTAAATTCAATTGATTGGACATGATTTGGAAAGGAACACACCTGTGTATATAAAGGTTCCACAGTTGACAGTGCATGTCAGAGCAAAAATCAAGCCATGATGTCAAAGGAATTGTCCGTAGAGCTCCAAGACAGGATTGAGTCGAGGCACAGATCTGGGGAAGGGTACCAAAACATTTCTTCCGCATTGAAGGTCCCCATCTCTTTTAAATGGAAGAAGTTTGGAACCACCAAGACTCTTCCTAGAGCTGGCTGCCCAGCCAAATTGAGCAATCGGGGGAGAAAGGTTTTGGTCAGGGAGGTGACCAAGAACCTGATGGTCACTCTGACAGAGCTCTAGAGTTCATCTGTGGAGATGGGAGAACCTTCCAGATGGACAACCATCTCTGCGACACCACCAATCAGGCCTTTCTGGTAGAGTGGCCAGATGGTAACCAGTCCTCTGGAAAAGGCACATGACAGCCCGCTTGGAGTTTGTGAAAACGCACCTAAAGACTCTTAGACCATGAAAAACAAGATTCTCTGGTCTGATGAAACCAAGATTGAACTCTTTGACCTTCATGCCAAGCGTCACGTCTGGAAGAAACTCCGCACTCAGGACCTCAGACTGGGGCGAAGGTTCACCGTTCCAACAGTACAAGGACCCTAAGCACACAGCCAAGACAACGCAGGAGTTGCTTTCGGGACAAGTCTCTGAATGTCCTTGAGTGGCCCAGCCAGAGCTCAGACTTGAACCGGATCAAACATCTCTGGAAAACCCTGAAAATAGCTGTGCCGCAATGCTCCTCATCCAATCTGGAGAGGATCTGCAGAGAAGAATGAAAGAAACTCCCCAAATACAGGTGTGCCAAGCTTGTAGCGTCATACCCAAGAAGACTCAGTGCTGTAATGACTACCAAAGGTGCTTCGACAAAGTACTGAGTAAAGTGTCTGAATACTTACGAAGATCTCATGTCAAGTGTTATTGAAGTGTTGTGGTTGCAGGTTCACCCGCCTCATGTAAAGTCTATTATTTTAGTGTATTGCTATAGGCCACCAAGAAGTAACAGTCAGTATCTAGATACTGTGTGTGAAATGCCTGACAGTGTGTGTGATGTTATCAAAGAGGATTGAGAAAGGCCCTCTCCTGTTTCAACATGACAATGCCCCTGTGCACAAAGCGATGTCCATACAGAAATGGTTTGTCAAGATCGGTGTGGGAGAACTTGACTGGCCTGCACAGAGCCCTGACCTAAAACCCCATCGAACACCTTTGGGATGAATTGGAACGCCGACTGCGCCGACTAATGCTCGTGGCTGAATTGAAGCAAGTCCCCGCAGCAATGTTCCAACATCTAGTGGAAAGCCTCCCCAGAAGAGTGTGTGTCTATTTGTTAATAACAGTTGGTGCGCGATGTCTAATATTAAAGAAGTCACAAGGTATTGCTCGCCTGAGGTAGAGTACCTCATGATAAGCTGTAGACCGCACTATCTACCAAGAGAGTTCTCATCTATATTATTCGTAGCCGTCCATTTACCACCACAAACCAATGCTGGCACTAAGACTGCACTCAACGAGCTGTATAAGGGCATAAGCAAACAAGAAAATGCTCATCCAGAAGCGGTGTTCCTAGTGGCCGGGGACTTTAATGCAGGCAAACAAATCTGTTTTACCTCATTTCTACCAGCATGTCAAATGTGCCACCAGAAAAAAAAATTAAAAAAAACTCTAGACCACTTTTACTCCACACACAGAGACACATACAAGGCTCTCCCTCACCCTCCATTTGGGAAATCTGACCATAATTCTATCCTCCTGATTCCTGCTTACAACTAAAAACTAAAGCAGGAAGTACCAGTGACTCGCTCAATATGGAAGTGGTCAGATGATGCGGATGCTATGCTACAGTGCTGTTTTGCTAGCACAGACTGGAATACGTTCCGTGATTCATCCAATGGCACTGAGGAGTATACCACTTCAGTCACCGGCTTCATCAATGAGTGCATCAACGACGTCGTCCCCACAGTGACCGTGCGTACATATCCCAACCAGAAGCCATGGAATACAGGCAACATCCGCAGCGAGCTAAAGGCTAGAGCTGCCGCTTTCAAGGAGCGGGACACTAATCCGGATGCTTATAAGAAACCCTGCTATGCCCCCAGACGAACCATCAAACAGGCAAAGCATCAATCCTACTACACTGGCTCTGATGCTCGTCGGATGTGGCAGGGCTTGCAAATTATTACGGACTACAAAGGGAAGCACAGCCACGAGCTGCCCAGTGACGGAAGCCTACCAGATGAAAAAAAGCGAAATGCCTTTTATGCTCGCTTCGAGGCAAGCAACACTGAAGCATGCATGAGATCACTAGCTGTTCCGGACGACTTTGTGATCACGCTTTCCGTAGTCGATGTGAGCAAGACCTTTAAACAGGTCAACATTCACAAGGCCGCGGGGCCGGACGGATTACCAGGGCTTGCACTCAGAATATACGCGGACCAACCCGTGTCTTCACTAATATTTTTCAACCTCTCCCTGACCGAGTCTGTAATACCTACATGTTTCAAGCAGATCATAGTCCCTGTGCCCAAGAATGCGAAGTTAACCTGCCTAAATGACAACCACGTCAGTAGCCATGAAGTGCTTTGAAAGGCATCATCATCCCGGAAACCCTAGACCCACTCCATTTCGCATACCGCCCCAACAGATCCACAAATGATGCAATCTCAATCGCACTCCACACTGCCCTTTCCCACCTGAACAAAAGGAACACCTATGTGAGAATGCTGTTAATTGACTACAGCTCAGCTTTCAACACCATAGTGCCCACAAAGCTCATCACTAAGCTAAGGACCCTGGGACTAAACACCTCACTCTGCAACTGGATCCTGGACTTCCTGAAGGGCCGCCCCCAGGTGGTAAGGGTAGGCAACAACACATCTGCCACGCTGATCCTCAACACCGGGGCCCCTCAGAGGTGTGTGCTCAGTCCTGTACTCCCTGTTCACCCACGACTGCGTGGCCAAGCACGACTCCAACACCATTATTAAGTTTGCTGATGACACAACAGTGGTAGGCCTGATCACTGACAATGATGAGACAGCCTATAGGGAGGAGGTCAGAGACCTGGCAGTGTGGTGCCAGGACAACAACCTCTCCCTCAATGTAAGCAAGACAAAGGAAATCATTGTGGACTACATGAGAAGAAGGGCCGAACTATTATGATCCAAACACACCAAGACAGTCGTGAAGAGGGCACGACAACATCTTTCCCCCCCATGAGACTGAAAAGATGTGGCATGAGTCCCCAGATCTTCAAAAAGTTATACAGCTGCACCATCGAGAGCATCCTGAACGGTTGCATCACCGCCTGATATGGCAACTGCTCGGCATCTGACCATAAGGCGCTACAGACAGTAGTGAGTACGGCCCAATACATCACTGGGGCCAGGCCTTCCTCTGACACTAGACGGTGTCAGAGGAAGGCCCAAAAAGTTGTCAAAGATTACAGTCACACAAGTCATAGACTGTTCTCTCTGCTACCGCACGGCAAACGGTACCGGAGCGCCAAGTCTATGTGCAAAAGGGTCCTTAACAGCTTCTACCCCCAAGCCATAAGATGGCTGAACAATTAATCAAATGGCCACCCACACTATTTACATTGACCACCCCCCCTTTGCTTTTACACTGCTGCTACTTGCTGTTTATTATCTATGCATAGTCACTTTACCCCTACCTACATCTACAAATTACCTTAACTAACCTGTACCCCCGCACATTGACTTGGTACCGATACCCCCTGTATATAGCCTCGTTATTGTTATGTCATCTTATTTGTGTTACTTCTTATTTTACACTAGTTTATTTAGCAAATCTTTTCTTAACTCTATTTCTTTAACTGCATTGTTGGTTAGGTAAGCATTTCATGGTAAGGTCTACAGCTGTATTTGGCATATGTGACAAATACAATTTGATAGACAAAAGCATAAGGCAAAATATTCTGTGGTCTGATGAGACAAAATGAAACTCTTTGGCCTAAATGCAAAGCGTTATTTCTGGAGAAAGACGGTGATGAGCAGTGCCAGGTTAACACCATCTCTACCGTGAAGCATGGTGGTGGCAGCATCATGCTATGGGGATGCTTTCTGTGGAAAGACGTGAAGATGGCTTTTCACCATCTAACTTAATTGAGCTTGAGAAAATCTGCAAGGAAGAACAGGAGATTATGCGTGTGGATCATTGAGAAAAAAAAGTGACAGGCTGTAACAACAAAATGTGGAATAAGTCAAGGAGTATGAATACCCCACAATACATGCCACCAGGGGTCTCTACACAGTCCCCAAGTCCAAAAGAAATGCACAGCAACACACAGTATTATACGGAGCCATGATGGCATGAAACTCCCTTCCATCTACAATTAATCAAGCAAACAGCAAAATTAGCTTACAAATATAGAGATTAAACGTCATGGAATGCTGTTTTGTGTGGACCCCAGGAAGAATAGCTGCTGCTTCGGCAAAAGCTAATGGGGATCCGAATAAACCAATAAAGTCACACACTTTTGACAGCCTGACCCCATTGACAAAAGGAAAGCTTAACACACTGACACCACACAAAGCAACAGTAAAGCAAACACAAACCCAAGCCTGTCCCACTCCCACAAATAGCCTACAGGGTAAAATAAACATTCAATAATCTATTTACAGCTTAAACACCATACCCGAATACACGAGCTCACTAACACAGCCATACAATGCAGGTCACCTAGACATGATCAGATATCAAGACGTCTGCTAAGGGCTGTTTTGAACACTTAAGACACAACAGAAGAGGGCAAACATACTAAGCTAAGACAGGGAAAAACAAAGACAAAGCTAATTCCTTGTCTACAATAAACAACAGAGGGATCTCAAGCGGTGCCACCGCCAACCCTACTTTTGTACTCTAATAACCCTCTTCGCCAGTGAGCAGATCTCGATTTTCACTTCAGAGGCACGGTCTCAGCCCAGTGCTCTTCAAACGGGCATAAAGCCCATATCTGTTTACAGTTAAACAACTTGGACAAAATCTGAAACAAGTTGGATTTGAGGTCTGAGAACAATCTGGAGGGGGAAATAGTAGCTGGATCCATCAGAAAGTGTTAGATAAAACTGCACAAAGCTCCGGAAAACTTTATTGTAGATTAAGTACACAGAAATATTTACAGAAGTCTTATCTGATGGTGGGCGTTTGTTGGACAAAAAGAAGCAAACAGGAAGAAAAAATAAAACCGCAATCACTGGATTCCTGGAAGTGGAGAGCGTATCCCTGCCAATCTGCAAGAGGGCGCATTCCCTGATGATGAGATTGGAGCACTGTTGGTACACGGTCTGCCTGGACACCACACACAGACCTCTTGCACTCTACAACAACTAGCTACTAGACTAACCCCCAACATGTTTATATTTGATGAACAATGACAACCCTGAAAAAGGCACTACGTGCCGAAACGTTGGTTGCTATACCAACTAAATGTTTGGGAGCATAATGAGTAATAATAATATAAAAGTGTCTTAATAGGGTGTTGCGCCCACCACAAGCCGTCAGAACAGCTTTAAGGCACCTTGGCATAGATTCTTCAAGTTTCTGGAACTCTATTGGAAGGTGACACCATTCTTCCACAAGAAAATTCCATCATTTGGCAAATTGTTGATGGAAAACACTGTCTCAGGCACTGCTCCAGAATCTCCCATAAGTGTTCAATTGGGTTAGTTCTGGTGACAGATGGCCAAGGCATACAGTTGAAGTCAGAAGTTTAAATACACTTAGGTTGGAGTCATTAAAACTTGTTTTTCAACCACTCCACAAATTTCTTGTTAACAAACTATAGTTTTGGCAAGTCGGTTAGGACATCTAATATTTAAATGTATTTGGCTAATGTGTATGTAAACTTCCGACTTCAACTGTATATATTGAAGAAAAATATAAAACGCAGAAAAAGCTACTTTCTCTCTTATTGTGCATGAATTTGTTTACATCCTTGTTAGTGAGCATTTCTCCTTTGCAAATATAATCCATCCACCTGCCAGGTGTGGCATATCAAGAAGCTGATTAACCAGCATGATCATTACACAGGTGTAGTTCCCCCATCTTATAAATATTGGGTGGGCGATATGGCCAAATTATCATATCATGGTATTTTTCAAATTTTTGACAGTATTTTATGTTTTTGATCAATAAAAGTTCTACATTTGCTTTATGAGTAGTGTGTGACCCGAGGGTGGCAACACATATTCTAAATGAGTTCAATGAGTCTTTCTCCATTCTGATTGGTTTATACTGTTCAATTCAACTTCAACCTAAAATCATTTCCTGCATTTCCATCAATTTCTGCATTTCCTGCACTTATTTGAGATCATTGCCACTGCCACGATATGGGCTAAAATACTAGGCCTTATTTTTAACCAAATGCTGCAATTGCGATTTATATCAAAACACTTGGGTGAACTTTTGGAATCATGGAAATAGAATGAATATAAATAATAGTGGGCACTTTGAATACATTGTTTTTGACATGACAACGAATGAAAATGCCATGGACGAGTTATTGTGACAGGGTAGGAACCAAAGTGATGTTCTGTGTTTCCTAGGGGACCCTATAATCTTTGGCTACATTAAATCTTTATTCATACAGCCAACATATTCATGCTTCGCCTACTCCTCTTTGATTTAGAAGATACTGTTGCACAAACATGCTGATTTAAGCCTCCACCAGTACTGGTATCAGGCTGTATTAGCTAGCTACGTTTGCTCTGACTCAGTACTTTTATTAGCTAGTTAGCTAACCAGCGATTTAGCTTAACTTGCTAAGAAAACACAAACTAGCTGTTTGCAGATGTAAGAAACAAACTAATATTTAACATTTAACAAACCAAACGACACAAAATATCGTCATAGAAGGTAAAGTAAAAACCTAAACCGGTTCGTGCATAAATATCAGTATATAGTAAAATACAGTATACCACCTAGCCCTAGTGGGAAGTGTGCTGTAATCTCTGAAATGTAAAAAAAAAATGTAATTCAATACACATGGGAACTCCAAACTGTTTTATGATGCTTGGGCTCCATTCCGGTCTTACTTTATACAGTCCACCACCCTCTGATGGCATTCTCATTAAAACAAAAATAAATCTGTATTTGACACCCCTGTGATTTACTGGTTGGAGGAGCATTTGTGTTTTTTTGGGAAGACCTTGAGGTTGGCGATGTGCCTACTGATTCTTATTGAGTGTGACTTGTGGATGCCTTATTCTTCTTGCCCTGTCAAAGCCTAAAATGTGAGCTTGTTTTGCCCTGTTTGTAAAAAATGTAAGTGTAAAAATAGTAAAAAAAAAAAAAATAGCATTGTAAACTTTCATTTTGGTCCAATGGATGGTCAGTCTGTGGCCATGACTGTCTGTGAGTGGTTGCATTTCTTCACCCCTAGTCTGTTTACAGGAACAATGGCAAGGTGACCGCTCTCTTCCTGTATTAACTACAGATTGCCCTTTAACCTTTGTACTTTTCTGCCCAGTGTGTTTAAATTGTCTAAAGTACAGTATCTTTATAGTTGAAATAAGTTTTTTTTTCTAGTTGAGCATATATTATTTATATTGTGTTGTCTTGTGTGTAAACTGAATAAACAGACTTTTCAAAAAATTTAAATCTGAGATCAAGTTTGAATATGCTGTCCAATGATTTCCAACCAAAGTTACTGAGCTTGAGCAATTTTGACCAAAACAATGTACATGTAGCCCAAAGAGTTGTGCAAAGTTGGTGGAATACTATTCAATAAGATTTACAGCTGTAATGGCTGCCCAACGTGCTTCCACCCACGTATTAACTCTGGGGTGTGAAAACACGCACAATCAAGACATCTTTGTTTTTACATTTTCTAGAACTTTTTCACTTTGAAAATGTGTAGATCAGTAAGAAAACGATCTAATTTTAATCCCTTTTTAGGTAGTAAAGCAGCAAAATGTGAAGACTGTCCAAGCGGTGTGTAGACTTTCACTAGGCACTGTAGGTTGAAGATGATCACTCAGAATGGCTGTGTATTTACTGCCGTTTACCTTGCCCTCTAAGGGGTTGAGTAGACCTAAACAATGCCTGGAAAATGCAACCCACACCATAACAGAGCCGCAAGAACCAGCATTTACTCAAGTACTTACATTATTCAGGACAAATTCAAACCCCACCTTGGATGGCAATGTCTGTTCAACCAGTCTAATGCTACACTCCACCCATGTATTCAACCATCAAACTATCCATCCATCCACCCACCGTCCATCTTACCATCTCTTGGGCCACGCCCTCCGAGCTCTCTTTTTCCAGTTCAAAGGTAAACTCAATGGCTCCGCTCTCCTTGTATTTTCCCTTCAGCTTCTTTGGGTCTTCCACCCACAGCTTCAGGGCGATGGCCGCCTTCTTCCCATCATCCTCCTCGGCCAGCTCCACCCGCACCCCTGTGTCCTCCGCAAAGAAGGCGTGGTTCAGCAGGTCCTTTATGGAGTACCTGGGAGGAAGGAACAATAAAAACGACCCTTTATCACTGTGCTAACATGGCATGGCTCCAACTTGACCTTCTGTCATTTTACAGATTTAGCCCAAATAAACTTCAAATGAGTCATATCAACTCCAAGTACAGTGACCTAATGCCCTCCACCTAATTCAGTAGTTTTGTCATGCAGGAGCTGAAAGACTCTTCTGAGCACCAATGTTCTCAGTGTTCCGGTCTGGACAGAGCCATAAGAACAGTATAAGCCCTTATCTAAGAACACCCTCCATTTACTAGCTGCCAGGACAAGGAACGAGAGAGAACTGTACACAATCACCTCTCAGTATGAAAACCTGCCACAGAGGCGGTTTTAAGGGTTATTTTCTCCTCTGTATTAAACCCATTATTATTCAAGTTAACAGAGGATGGCCTACAGATCGAGACGGGAGATTGGAATGTTGTTGAGAGCCCCGAATGTCATCGATGTGGTGATAGGATGTGGGCAGATGAAGCGAGGTATGGAGGGGTGACGGAGCACCTTGGTGGCCCTATGGCCAAGCGGTGGGCAGAGACGCAGGTACAGTCACTCACCGCTCCTCTTTCTTCTGGCAGATGCACTCGCCAATAATCTCCTTGATTTCAGGATCCACAACCTTGTTGTAGCTGGCAGGCTTCACCCCCTGATAACAAAAAAGGAAGGGAAAAAAACAGTTCAGAGGGATGCCCGGAAGTCATGAGTAAGTATGGTGGAGGAAATAAAAAGGGAGACAGAGAGAGATGGCCACATGTATTCACATAACTTTTGGTAGGCTGTCATAATTTCCCAAATGTTTTTGTTTGCACACCTCATAAATTGTTAGTGTTATGACTTTAGTAGTTTTCTGAACAATGTGCAAACTAGAGGTCGACCGATTATGATGTTTCAACGCCGATACCGATTATTGGAGGACCAAAAAAAGTCGATACAGATTAAAAAAATAAAAAATCGGCAGATTTTTAAAATTGTATTGATTTGTAACAATGACAATTACAACAATACTGAATGAACACTTATTTTAACTTAATATAATACATCAATAAAATCAATTTAGCCTCAAATAAATAATGAAACATGTTCAATTTGGTTTAAATAATGCAAAAACAAAGTGTTGGAGAAGAAAGTAAAAGTGCAATATGTGCCATGTAAGAAAGCTAACGTTTAAGTTCCTTGCTCAGAACCTGAGAACATATGAAAGCTGGTGGTTCCTTTTAACATGAGTCTTCAATATTCCCAGGTGAGAAGTTTTAGATTGTAGTTAAAGGAATTATAGGACTATTTCTCTCTATACCATTTGTATTTCATATACCTTTGACTATTGGATGTTCTTATAGGCACTTTAGTATTGCCAGTGTAACAGTATAGCTTCCGTCCCTCTCCTCGCTCCTACCTGGGCTCGAACCAGGAACACAACGACAACAGCCACCCTTGAAGCAGCGTTACCCATGCAGAGCAAGAGGAACAACTACTCCAAGTCTCAGAGCGAGTGACGTTTGAAACGCTATTAGCGCGCACCCCGCTAACTAGCTAGCCATTTCACATCGGTTACACCAGCCTAATCTCGGGAGTTGATAGGCTTGAAGTCATAAACAGCGCAATGCTTGAAGCACAGCGACGAGCTGCTGGCAAAACACACGAAAGTGCTGTTTGAATGAATGCTTACGAGCATGCTGGTGCTTACCATCGCTCAGTCAGACTGCTCTATCAAATCAGACTTAATTATAACAACACACACAAATACGAGCCTTAGGTCATTAATATGGTCGAATCCGGACACTATCATCTCGAAAACAAAACGTTTATTCTTTCAGTGATATACGGATCCGTTCCGTATTTTATCTAACGAGTGGCATCCATAAGTCTAAATATTCCTGTTACATTGCACAACCTTCATAGTTATGTCATTATTATGTAAAATTCTGACAAATTAGTTCGCAGTGAGCCAGGTGGCCCAAACTGTTGCATATGACTCTGCGTGCAATGAAGCAAGAGAAGTGACACAATGTCACCTGGTTAATATTGCCTGCTAACCTGGATTTCTTTCAGCTAAATATGTAGGTTTAAAAATATATACTTGTGTATTGATTTTAAGAAAGGCATTGATGTTTATGGTTAGGTACACGGTGCAACGACAGTCCTTTTTCACGAATGTCACCGCATCGATTATATGCAATGCAGGACACGCTAGATAAACTAGTAATATCATCAACCATGTGTAGTTAAACTAGTGATTATGATTGATTAATTATTTTTTATAAGATAAGTTTAATGCTAGCTAGAAATTTACCTTCGCTTCTTACTGCATTTGTGTAACAGGCAGGCTCCTCGTGGAGTGCAATGTAAAGCAGGTAGTTAGAGCGTTGGACTAGTTAACTGTAAGGTTGCAAGATTGAATCCCTGAGCTGACATGGTAAAAATCTGTCGTTCTGCCCCTGAACAAAGCAGTTAACCCACCGTTCCTAGGCCGTCATTGAAAATAAGAATGTGTTCTTAACTGACTTGCCTAGTTAAATAAAGGTGTAAAAAAAAAGGTGTTAAAAAAAATCTGATTGTTATGAAAACTTGAAATCGGCCCTAATTAAATCGGCCATTCCAATTAAATCGGTCGACCTCTAGTGCAAACAACTCATTAAAAACTTTGATCACATTTCAAGAGGTGTCAACATCACTTGTCAGACCGTTAATGCTTTAAACAAGCCCCTTTCTGCAACTCTGTGGACTGAAAATAGTATTTTCAGGAACTGACACATTCATACAGATACTTATACACTGTATGCATTCTGGTTTATAGCTATCAGAGTTTCCCGATAAAGGATAAATAAATACACTTCTGTGGTCTCTCTAGGGCATGCCGATATTCATAGAGTAAAGTAGACAGCGAAAAAAAACTGCTGCTGCCAGACAGACGGGGTTCTGTTTCTAAAAGCAGGTGGATATAGCCTGGTTCCAGATATGTACAGTTGAAGTCGGAAGTTTACATACACCTCAGCCAAATACATTAAACTCAGTTTTTCACAATTCCTGACATTTAATCATAGTAAAAATTCCCCGTCTTAGGTCAGTTAGGATCACCACTTTATTTTAAGAATGTGAAATGTCAGAATAATAGCAGAGAATGATTTATTACAGCTTTTATTTCTTTCATCACATTCCCAGTGGGTCAGAGGTTTACATACACTCAATTAGTATTTGGTAGCATTGCCTTTAAATTGTTTAACTTGGGTCAAACGTTTTGGGTAACCTTCCACAAGCTTCCCACAATAAGTTGGGTGAATTTTGGCCCATCCTCCTGACAGAGCTGGTGTAACTGAGTCAGGTTTGTAGGCCTCCTTGGTCGCACACGCTTTTTCAGTTCTACCCACACATTTTCTATAGGATTGAGGTCAGGGCTTGGCCACTCCAATACCTTGACTTTACTGTCCTTAAGCCATTTTGCCACAACTTTGGAAGTATTGTAATGGTTTTGACTTGAGGTTATTATTTATAGGGGTGCCAGGTAGGTTGTGCCTACCAGAGAAAACATTAGTTTCTCCTTTTGGTTTGGGAGGGAATGAGTCCCATCTGGTCCGTCAAGTCCACACCAACACAAAGGACTTATGTAAAAGTCAGGATGAAAATACACTTTTCATAAACCCTTAAAACATTGGAAAGAACTTCAAAAACAACTATTATTTTGCGTGGGTTGTATTGCCAACATAAATGATCACACACACATAACAATATAACAAATAATGAGCTCTGGTTCCTCCAGAAATGTCCTGTACCTTGGGCCTAAAAAGAGTCCAGCCCGGTAAAGAAGTTCAGGGAACTCAAGTGACCTTAGTCACGCAATGTTTGTCCGTTCATTCAAGTGTAGCGTAAACCCAGTATTAATCACACAATCAAAATAACAATAATTTTACCACACAACCATCAAGCGTATCAACTCTTAATAAGTCCTCAACTACAACTAACTACATAAATCATTACGGTATACATCACCCCAAAACAAATTAAATACCGTATACAAAAAGGTTGTAGTCAGTCGGTCAGTCCAATCCGCCAACAGATCTCCAGCGGAGAAAGGCCACGAAGAACAACCGAGAGGTGTAGTCCACGGACGCAAAGAGTGGATCCGATCCTGGGTAAAACTTGCTATTAGGCTACAAAACACACTTTTAAAGGCAACAAAACAAACAGAATAGAGAAGCTTCGGAACTGAGGGTTGAACACATCCTCATTCACGTCTCCATCACAACCCCACTTTTGCGCAGCTAATGCTGGCTATTTAATTGGGAATTAAGGGGGAAGCGCCCTATTGGAAGGAGAAGCACAGACGGTTCAGAAAAATTCAGGGCCGTCACAGTATGCTTGGGGTCATTGTACATTTGGAAGACCCATTTGCGACCAAGCTTTAACTTCCTGACTGATGCCTTGAGATGTTGCTTCAATATATCCACATAATTTTCCTACCTCATGATGCCATCTATTTTGCGAAGTGCACCTGTCCCTCCTGCAGCAAAGCACCTGTACAACATGATGCTGCCACCCCAGTGCTTCACGGTTGGGATGGTGTTCTTCAGCTTGCAAGCATCCCCCTTTTCCTCCAAACATAATGATGGTCATTATGGTCAAACAGTTCTGTTTTTGTTTCATCAGACAAGAGGACATTTCGACAAAAGTATGATCTTTCTCCCCATGTGCAGTTGCAAACCATAGTTTGGCTTTTTTATGGCGGTTTTGGAGCAGTGGCTTCTTCCTTGCTGAGCGGCCTTTCAGGTTATGCCGATATAGGACTCCTTTTACTGTGGATATAGATCCTTTTGTACCCGTTTCCTCCAGCATCTTCACAAGGTCCTTTGCTGTTGTTCTGGGATTGATTTGCACTTTTCGCACCAAAATACGTTCATCTCTATGAGACAGAACGCGTCTCCTTCCTGAGCGGTATGACGGCTGCGTGGTCCCATGGTGTTTATACTTGCGTACCTTTGTTTGTAAAGATGAACGTGGTACCTTCAGGCGTTTGGAAATTGCTCCCAAAGATGAACCAGACTTGTGGAGGTCTACAATTTGTATTCTGAGGTCCTGGCTGATTTCTTTTGATTTTCCCATGATGTCAACCAAAGAGGCACGGAGTTTGAAGGTAGGCCTTGAAATACATCCACAGGTACACCTCCAATTGACTTAGGCTAATTTACATAATTTATCAGAAGCTTCTAAAGCAATGACATAATTTTCCAAGCTGTTTAAAGGCACAGTCAACTTAGTGTATGTGAACTTCTGACCCACTGTAATTGTGATACAGTGAATTATAAGTGAAATAATATGTCTGTAAACAATTGTTGGAAAAATGTCTTGTGTTATGCACAAAGTAGATGTCCTAACCAACTAGCCAAAACTATAGTTTGTTAACAAGAAATTTATGGAGTGGTTGAAAAACGAGTTTTAATGACTCCAACCTAAATGTATGTAATCTTCCGACTTCAACTGTATATGCTTTAGCCAAAAGCCAACACCTCTGACTATCCTTACCATACCATGCAAATATATGCATGTGCTTTCGTGCCAAGTCCTCTGATTATCATTGACAATGCTAGTCAGCGGAGTTGGCTAAAGTACAGATCTGGGACCAGGCTAAAATGAGTCATCCTACTTCAGCAGTGCCTGCCAAGTTTTAAGAGTGCAAAATCAATACCCTTCATCAAATATATCATGACTCCGGACACCCCCTGATCTAAAAACAGTTTGCCGCATTCCTCACTGGCAGAGGGGAATACAAGGCTAGATCTGTGAAGAAATGGGGGGTTCTGGACTCCCTGAGCAGTGCCATATGGCGTGTCATGACCATCTTTACTGTCCAGTAAACTAGGGAATTATTCAAGTATCAAGAACCATGGGGCTCTGGTAACATAACCCCTACCATGGAAAGGTCTTGTATCTCCTTACCCTCCACTTCCATTGAGTAATAGTGTACCATAAAAACCTTACTGATAATTGGAGAGAGAAACGTACTCTAACATTTTTTTTTACGCTGGACACGGTATATTCTACATTAGTTATTTTTTGTTCGTTTTTAGTCCCATCCTTCAGCTACACTCAACGCCTCCCATCTATCTCTGTAGACCATCCAGTTTTGATTTCTATTTGCCATATATCTTTCAGCAGTGCTGTGATTTTTCACAAAAGTTCTGAACCTTTCTATTCTAATAGTTTCTACAGATTGTAAATTAAATACATACTTTTTTACTAAGACTACTATATTATTGATCAATTGACTATGACTTCTCAATTGTCTTTTTACCTTTATTTAACTAGGCAAGTCAGTTAAGAACAAATTCTTATTTTCAATGACGGCCTAGGAACCGTGGGTTAACTGCCTTGTTCAGGGGCAGAACGACATATTTTTACCTTGTCAGCTCAGGGATTCGATCTTGCAACCTTTCGGTTAAGTAAATAAGGGCTGTTCTTTCCTTGATGGAGAAGAACCTCCAGCCGATGTGCCTGGCATACTGGATCCACCGAGAGGGGGTGGAGACTCTGGGGAGTAGCAACCCTCTGTCTGTTGGTAAACTCCATCGATGTGTTTTCTCTTCTAGTCCAATGCTCTAACCACTAGGCTACCACCCACCCCACCCAGCAGTGCTATTTGCAGAGTTAACTCAAGGTAAATGCTGCAATTCTTTAGCCATTCCTGAACATGCAACCAAAAAGAAGCTACTTATGGACAGTGCCAAAACAAATTATCTAATGATTCTGGCCTTTAAATCGTTAATGCTGAATACCCCTGGTTACTTGAGATCTGTGGCTGCCATTCATAGAAATCACAGTGCTAACATGAATGACTGAAATTGGTCATTTTGTGTCTTTCCTAGTTGTGAGTGTTACCTCTATACGAGCTAAATTGGTTTACATATTAAATGTGGACTCACGCTGGTGACTTTGCGGTAGATCTGTGCAGCGTTCTGGCACTCCGAGTACGGGTACTCTGAGGTGGCCATCTCCAACATGCACATCCCAAAGGCATAGACATCCACTGACTCATCATAGTGCTCCTCATACATCTCTGGGGCCATGAACTCTGGGGTGCCTGGGAGGACATGGGTCAAAGGTTAGACAGCAGGACATTTTTTGGAGTCTGGAGACCGTTATCCATTTTAGAAAGATAAAGATGATACACCAGGTGTTACTGATGCAGTCTGATTGGATCTCCTACCTATGACACTCTTGGCGAAGGAGGCCCTCTTGAGCGTGGCCAACCCCAGGTCTCCTATCTTGACGGAGCCGGTGGGGCCCGTGATGAAGATGTTGTCACACTTCAGGTCTCTGTGGATGATGGGAGGGGCCCTGGTGTGGAGGAAGTGAAGGCCCTTCAGGATCTGCCTACACCAGCTCCTCAGAACCTTGGGCTTCATTACCTTGAAGCGCTTCAGATACCTACAGGTGGGAAAAGGACATCAGTATCACCATTCATATATTCAGAGTTTTGGGATTGATAATCCACTCAAAAATGAGGTCATTTAGAGCAAATATTCATGTGCATATCACTCCATTGCCTCTTTTTGCAGTACTACATTGCTTAGTAATCTCAATGATAAATAATACTCCAGCACACGTTAACTAGTTTGTTGGGGGGAATGCATATACATATATAAATTGCTTTGCATTTATGACTAGATCCCACATTGCCCAATTATAGCCTCTTCTTTTGACTATCTTCAGCAGGTTTAACAGCACACTCACGTTTTGAGCGTGCCTGAGGTCATGAGCTCCGTTACCAGGACGATGCACTTCTTCCCTTTGAGGGGTGACTCCCAAAAGTCGTAGAAGCGGACGATGTTGGGGTGCTGCAGCCCCTTCAGCATCTCTGCCTCCTCCTTAAACCGCTGACGCTCTACTTTGGTCAGCTTACGGTCCTGAGGGAGAGGACAGAGAAGTTACACTAAATCCAGGGCTGTGGTCAGGAGACAAAGGATTATGAGGGAAAATATGCCTGGTTGGACCTAGATCATTTTCAATGTTATACAGAATTATTTGTGAAACACTCTTTCAAAGCAATGGATATAGTGGTACAAGGGGAGGAAAACACTTCAGAGATCATGTGAAATGAAGAGATCATTAATATCAGAGCTTTTTTAAGAGGGACCTATAAGCAGGACAAACAGATGGGAGAGAGGGACCGTGTGCAGGAGGCTCTTCCATTGATCTCTGTCTGTGCCTGTTTGTCTGTCTGGTATTAGTGTGTCTGTCTGGGAGCCATATTCAGCTCACTAATTGGACCATATGTTTGACCCAGCTGGTCAACCTAGAAAGGAACTTGCAATTGAGTAGCCCCCGGAGCAATTATTACTTTGGTAAGTGAGGATCAGTACTGTGGAAAATCAGAGGTGCAAGCATGGCTCAGATCACACAGGCACTGGCTGCAAGGCACCATGTGGTCTACTTCAGTAGGAGCAGAGGATCTTTCACATTATGCATGTCAGTGGGTGTCACTAGTAGGGCTGTGGCGGTCATTTCATTTTGTGAGCCGGTGATTGTCAGGCAAATAGCTGCCAGTATCATGGTAATTAACTGTTAATTAACATAAACCCATTTAGCATCTCCTGGCTTCCACACATAGCCTACAAACCACTGATGCAGACCTTTGGAGCATCTACATTTTAAAAAGTCTAATAAATCCATGTAATATAGCCAACAATAAATCCATGATTTCTTTTAGACAGGTCTAAAGAAAGATGATAAAGAAAATGTAGATCTATTTCAGAAGAACAGAATAGCATACTCTGAGCTGTCATTATGTTATCCCCTGAATGTAAATGGGTTTCCATCGCATTTAACTGTACTGATGGGTTGTTGTTCATTTATATAAAAACACTTATTTAGCAAATGTGCCACTCTGGTCTTGGCAGAGATTGAGATTTTCTTCTTCTCTGTTGAAAGTTTCAGAGTTTCTAACCATTTCGTACCTTTCAGCTCACGCTGTCGGTCACGCTGGTCTCTTTTTAAAATGGCAACCATTTCAACATGTAGCCACAGCTCCATGTTTTCTGGTCTAATGTAAATATCGTTAGTAGACCTTTTATGCCCTCGCCTTGGAGGGCGGTTCCATCACATTGCTCACGTGGGCGAAGTTACTAACTTGGCAAGTCTTTTGATGTTACAGTATTATCTCATTTAGAAGGCTAAAATCACATTTCATCTTCTCACAAATAGTTTCATATTTAAATCATAGAAGTTCCACAACTGGGACGTATACATTTGTAGAGTTACCGTTATTTGGTTATACCGTCCTTAACAATATCAAACAAATTATTTTGATTATTGTTTCGAGCCCCACGAACCATTTACCACATTATTTACATTAGAAATGTCCAACCTTTTTATGTTACAGTACTGCAAAGTCTCTCTGTGGTAACAACTTGATTATTGCAGAGGAGAAGAGAGAGTTCCTGCAAGGTATTTACGACCCGGTTTTTAAGTCATAACACTCTGGTGGGAGAGGGGGGCTGACCTGGCGCCTATGATCCTCACCTAGTGGGGAGAACAAGTATTTGAGACACTGCCGATTTTGCAGGTTTTCCTACTTACAAAGCATGTAGAGGTCTGTAATTTTTATCATAGGTACACTTCAACTGTGAGAGACGGAATCTAAAACAAAAATCCAGAAAATCACATTGTATGATTTTTAAGTAATTCATTTGCATTTTATTGCATGACATAAGTATTTGATCACCTACCAACCAGTAAGAATTCCACCTCTCACAGACCTGTTAGTTTTTCTTTAAGAAGCCCTCCTGTTCTCCACTCATTACCTGTATTAACTGCACCTGTTTGAACTCGTTACCTGTATAAAAGACACCTGTCCACACAATCAAACAGACTCCAACCTCTCCACAATGGCCAAGACCAGGGAGCTGTGTAAGGACATCAGGGATAAAATTGTAGACCTGCACAAGGCTGGGATGGGCTACAGGACAATAGGCAAGCAGCTTGGTGAGAAGGCAACAACTGTTGGCGCAATTATTAGAAAATGGAAGAAGTTCAAGATGACGGTCAATTACCCTCGGTCTGGGGCTCCATGCAAGATCTCACCTCGTGGGGCATCAATGATCATGAGGAAGGTGAGGGATCAGCCCAGAACTACACGGCAGGACCTGGTCAATGACCTGAAGAGAGCTGGGACCACAGTCTCAAAGAAAACCATTAGTAACACACTACGCCGTCATGGATTAAAATCCTGCAGCGCACGCAAGGTCCCCCTGCTCAAGCCAGCGCATGTCCAGGCCCGTCTGAAGTTTGCCAATGACCATCTGGATGATCCAGAGGAGGAATGGGAGAAGGTCATGTGGTCTGATGAGACAAAAATAGAGCTTTTTGGTCTAAACTCCACTCACCGTGTTTGGAGGAAGAAGGATGAGTACAACACCAAGAACACCATCCCAACCGTGAAGCATGGAGGTGGAAACATCATTCTTTGGGGATGCTTTTCTGCAAATGGGACAGGACGACTGCACCGTATTGAGGGGAGGATGGATGGGGCCATGTATCGCGAGATCTTGGCCAACAACCTCCTTCCCTCAGTAAGAGCATTGAAGATGGGTCGTGGCTGGGTCTTCCAGCATGACAACGACCCGAAACACACAGCCAGGGCAACTAAGAAGCATCTCAAGGTCCTGGAGTGGCCTAGCCAGTCTCCAGACCTGAACCCAATAGGAAATCTTTGGAGGGAGCCACGACCCATCTTCAATGCTCTTACTGAGGGACATAGCTATAGCCTATGATACTAATTACAGACCTCTACATGCTTTGTAAGTAGGAAAACCTGCAAAATCAGCAGTGTATCAAATACTTGTTCTCCCCACTCTAAGTGGGAAAGTCATGACACAGGTGCCAAGCTTGTAGCATCATACCCAATTAGACTCGAGGCTGTAATCGCTGCCAATGATGCTTCAACAAAGTACTGAGTAAAGGTCTGAATACTTATGTAAATGTAATATTTCAGTTTGTTTTTTTATACATTTGCAAAAAGCAAACCTGTTTTTGCTTTGTCATTATGGGTATTGTGTGTAGATTGATGAGGGGGAAAAAACAATACCATTTTAGAATAAGGCTGTAACGTAACAAAATGTGGAAAAAGTCAAGGGGTCTGAATATTTTCCGAATGCACTTTATAGTGCGGGTAGCTATAGCCTACTACATGATGAGATTATCATGGACAAAAGAACAAGATTCTTTTTATTTGTCAAACAGCAACCATCATGTCACCAGAATAAGACCCTTGATATTTAATGGAAAGGAGCATCATACTCATACCATACAATGAACTTCACAGGGTGGTGAAAGTGCAACTAATTTCATCTGTAGCCTAGTAAACTGCGTACTTTTCCGAGTCGTAGTGAGAGGACCACACACCATATCATCGTGTGACTTCAAGTTTATTTCGAAATGATGGTTATATGAATTTTTGCGCATAAATGGCATTTCCACCACCATTCCTCGCATAATTAATTTTACAGATACAAAAAGATCCCACGTTGTCTAGTGTATTCTGTTGTCAACATTTGGAAAGTTTACCCACAAATTTCCATCAGGCCTGTCGTGCCATTTTTTCGTCGACATGTAATTTACTTGCATAAAAAGGTTGGATGGAAACCTGGCTAGTGTGTGTAAGTGTGTGAGAGTGCATGGTGTTGAAGTGCTAGGTTGTCCCTGACCGAGTGGTATCTATAGACTCTCTTTGATACCGTAGAGCTTCATTCAAAGCATGCATTCTATGAGCAGCCTGCAAATTAGGGCTGACATACAAACGCAGACACACACACACACACACAGAGGGGTTGAGTACACAAGTGCATGCATACAGGCAGACACACCCCACATCACACTGCAGGGGTGAGAAAAGGTTGCCATTAATCGATCGCTCTCCCCTCTCTCTTCTCCCCACCCCTCCCCCACCTCTCCTCTGCATTCCATTTCCCTCCATGCTTCCACCTTTTCAACCACTCCCTTCTGCTCCTCTCTTCGCCCCCATACCTCTGCCATCACTTATCAACATCCTTTTCTGTTCTCTCGACCCATTCTTCCCTACGCCTCCATATGCTGACTGCTGACCACAGAGAAAGAAGCACCATTACATGCTGACCAGACCGGACACGTCGCGTGCGCGAGTGTTGCAAAATACATTTAGAAATCCATGTTATTCAATTATTGCGCCAACGAGCGTCTGCGTTACCAAGGGCTAAAATAGAAGTCATTCCTATTTCTGACGCAGATCGGCTGCAAGTCCTGCCTCTCCCATCTCCTCATTGGTTATACCCATTATACCAAGCAGGTACCCACGTGCCATCTCCTCATTGGTTATACCCATGTGGGTGATTGAAAGACGAACTGTTTTGCCTGTCGTCGTGGTAATACTATGAAAGTTTAGATGCCAATCACCATATACGTTCAAAGATGAAAAGGCCTGGAAGGAGGAGAGATGACTAAAAACGATTCGGTTGACCATTTTATGTGTGGATTAATTGTCGGAGTAGAGGACCTTGTGCATTTCAGGAAAAATAACAACTCAATGTTTATATCCCAGGACAAAATAGCTAGCATGTGCAAGCTAGCTAGATAAATTGCCATACATGTTTAATGCTTTTCGACCTGTCCCTAAATTAATGTCATTGGTTCAGAGTTTGTTTTGATATTTTAACCTGCGTGTCGTGATCGCGTTTGGTGTGCGGCTGCGCATGCACGCAGCCGGTTCGGGTTCCGTGTTAGGTGATTCTCACGGAACTGGCACTTGTAGTTAACAAAAAACAATGTATATTTTTAACATTTCTCACCTAATTAAAAGGCTAATGAAAACAAATATTAGAATGTATTTTGTAATTTCTCTCATTACCGCAACACTTTCCTGAATCTTGTTTTTTGTCATAATTACTTGTGTATACATGCTATTTTTATGTACACATATTTGGAGAAAGAACAAAAAGGCACACTGTCAGATCGAGCCAAAATTACTAATGGACAAGTTTTATTTTTCATTATACTTCCTAAATATTGGTGCATTACGGTATTGATGAGCAGGTTTGGGGTATGAGAATGCATGTTTTGGTAATGAGTGTTGCATAGTTTCCTACTGAAAAACTGTACTGAGCTCTAATAGAGATTCAGTAACCCAATGCAAACTGTGTCGTTTGTTATGACTTGCATAATAGTAAAATCACAGATCCTACTGCAATTGCCTGGAATAACCCTTGTTATAGCATAAGTACTGTAATTACATGCATTATTTTGACTTAAATCTACTTGAAAATCTATGGCAAGACTTGAAAATGGCTATCTAGCAATGATCAACAACTTGACATAGCTTTATGAATTTTAAAAAGAATAAATGTGCAAATATTGTACAATCCAGGTGTGCAAAACTCTTGGGGACTTACCAAGAAAGACTCACAGCTGTAAATCAGAGTATTGTGTGTAGATGGGTGAAATCAGGCTGTAACAACAAAATGTGGAATAAGTCAAGGGGTATGAATTCTTTCTGAAGGCACTGTAAGTGAAGAAACTGAATGAACTTGTGCTCATCTAAGGACTACTTCTCTAGATGATGCATAATGGGTGAATACAACTTCATATTAGTTTAATGTAAATTTCCATTAGTATCCAATTTGTATGACTTATGGACAAACTTTTTTTCCAAAATTAAAATAGTATAAAATGACCCAATAATTTTATCTGAATTTAATCTTTCGGGTGAACATTTAAAATAAGACACTGTACCATAAACTAGGCATCTTAGTCTTCAGAAATATAGTTGATTGTTGCAGATGCATCATAGTTTTCAAACTCAATTTGATACTGCCATGGTTAAAACTTGGCTTCATGAGAATCACCCCATTAATTCAATGGGATTTATTGGCATGGGAAACATATGATAACATTGACAAAGCAAGTGAAGTAGATAATATACAATATACCATTATCTAAGTCCCTCTGATGTGTTCCTTAGAGCGATGATTTCCCTTTAAAAAAAAAAAAGAATAAATACTGGTACTGAGGCTTATGTGACACAGTGAGCGCAGTTACACAGCCCAGCGCAATTAACTCTAGGATCTGATGAACAAAAAACCCAGGGAGATCAAAATCCATTCAATTATTCAACCAGCTGATTGGAGAGTGAGAACAGAGAGGAGAAATTCAATGAGCGAGTGTGAGACTAGTAAAACAAAGAGAAACAGAGATTGTTAAAAATAGAGGTGTGAGTCAGAAAAAAGCTGAAGGTATTTTAGTAATAGATGAGCTGTGATGCAATATAACGTGCAATTGGGTAGAGTGATTTGGTGGTGGAGTGTTTGTGTGGGGGGGGGGGATGTTTCACTGCACTCTGAAGTCCAATAAATAATTCAGAGCTGCAGAGGCAATTCTACTGAGCTGAACTATGGTAAGCAGTGGGCACCAGGCAGGGCTGAGTTGGGCTGGGCAGTCCGCAAATGCACTTACGGCACAGGAGGATCCCTCCCTTTAGGCTATACATCCCTCCTTCTCCCCCTCTTGTCCTCCCCTCTCTCATCCAGGGCTCTAAATTAAAATTGTTCATTGGTTGCACTGGTTCCTAGATTAAAACAGTTAGGAGCACCACATACAATTTAGGAGCACCAGAAAAATATATTTTCAAATTGATTGAGATCCAGCCAACATTGGCACTATGAATCCTACTTACTTTTGAAGCACAGCTCATGAAGAAAATATCACTTTTACTTTATTTTTGTGCCACCAAATATTTGCATTTACTTGTAAAGTTCCCAGGTTGTTAGTAGCGCTGCACGATATGCGCAAAACATCTAACTGCCATTTTCCAACCAAATATGCAATTTGACTTGCGATATAGATCAAAACACTTGGGTGAACTGTGGGAATCATAGAAATAGAATGATTATTCTAATTATATGTTTGGTGTTGTTTGGCATGACAACAAATGAAAAAGCCAGGTAGAAGTTATGACAGGGTAGGAACCAAAGCGTTGGTCAGTGTTTCCCAGGGGACTCTAATCACATTTGAATAGATGTTGCATTGAGATAAAGATTTTAGAATAGGCCATCTGATTCAGAACACATAGTTGCACAAACATGCTGATCTAAACCACCACTGGTAACAATCTGTTTTATATAGTTTACTTTTTCTTTGCCCTTGCCCTATCTTGTGCATTTAAATAAATTGCATTTAGCCAGCTACAGTAGTTAGTTAACAATTAGCATTACGTTAGACACATGTATGCCAGCATCCTTAGACTAATTAACTCACATTTCGCAGAGAGCATATACACAAACTAATAGTATAATAGATACATTATCTGGATTCATATCTAGAAGCAATGTGGAAAGCAGCATCACTCTTGTTTTGGAAGAATCTGTGTTGTGGTGCATGAATTGACAGCATGCTGAGAGAATAAACAGCGTGGAGGAACCATGTGGTGCCTGCTTGAGTGACAGGGGGCGGGGCTTGGTGTGTATAGCCTGGGAACTGGAAGCAAGCAGCCGGGAAGGGAGCGAGGGGACTCTATGGCACTCGGAGGCTGAAGTAAAGCAAAGCCTAAATCATGACCATTTTCCCCCCTAGTCACACTGGTGCTCCCAAATAAAAATTCCAGGCCGCAGAGCGAAAATATTTAGGAGCATATGCGACCAAAATGGTCGCACTTTAGAACCCTGCTCTCATCCCCTTTCCCCCCCACCAATGTCATACCCTTTCTGTCAGGAAAAGTCGCCCCTCCCCATCTTTCCCCCATCCTCGCCTTAATTTCCTCCCTCCCTTTTCTCTGCATTCCCTTTTAGCAGACATAGGAGCTACTGCATAATTCTGGAATCACATACACGCTCAGAGGTGTTGTACACCGCATGGGAGCATACACAAAGACGCTGGCACACACATGGTGACACACAGTTATCATGAAAACAATACATTATAAAAACAGCAGTGTCTAGTTATGTTATAGGGCTGTAGATAGTCCCCTAAATTGTATTGTAACCTCCAATACAGCCATGAATTAAACTCATCATTCTGCCATTTTCTAAAAGCTGTGCTGTAAACATCCTGTGTGTGTGTGAGCACGCATGCGAGGAGGGAGGCCCAGCTAATGTAAGCCAAGCGATCCTCCAAAACAGGCTGTATAGGGGACCCCAGAGGGAGCCAGGCAGAGTTGAAGGCACACCGAGCCTTCGGTCCGTGCTCCCTCTCAGAAAAATGGATTGTGACATTAGCAGGAAGTAATCCATAAAGCTGTGTTCCACTCGGTCGCCCCCGACTAGAGGCTGTATGTGTAACTCTATTATTACAGATTGGGGCCGAGGCCGAATGTCTGGCTACAGAACAGAGACTCGCACACACTGAGTGTGTAAGTGTGTGTTGTGCATAACCATTGGACTCTCATCAGCGATAACACTTCATGGTAGTGAAGGCGTAATTGTTCTCACTTATGGAACGAACTCTGCTGGTTTCCCAGAACTGCAGAAGTAGGTGAAACATAGAAAACTACCAGTAGAACTCTTACAACTGCAAAGCCATGACATAACGCCTTTAAACCATCACCACCAGCTTAACCAGGCCAATGTCCAGTGCTTAATGTCAAACAATTCAAATGATTGTCCAACTGGAACATTGAAGGATAAAGTTCAGTTACTGAACTCGTATGACCACAGGCTTTGCCTGGAGACAGGCATGGCTGGGTCACTAAACATTGAGACACTTGTGAATAGGCCCATATTATGGGTCTCAATGTGTAGTGACCGAGCCATGCCCTGCCTGTGTGTCAGTGTCTGTGTAGCTCCAGTTCCTCTGATCTTTACGTGACTCGGGTGGGTCACTAATCATTGCTTACATCAGGTGATCTTCTCATGTTTGCCACTACTATTCTAAGCTGTTACTTGTGAATGGCCCATATTATGTAACAGCTTAGAATAGTAGTGGGTGTGTGAAAAGATCACCTGATGTACGCAATGATTAGAGACCCACCCGAGTCACGTAAAGATCAGAGGAACTGGAGCTACACAGACACACACAGAAAGGGAACGCTGTAACGAGGTGGGCTCTAAAGAGCCGTGAGAAACAGTCCTCATGTGAAAACCCTTCCAGTGGTGTCCCAGGCTTTCTGTTTCGAGAACAGGGCACCCCACAGATCTTTCCAGAGGTCGTTACTTTTTCCTAAGGCTTCTGACACCAAAGGTATTTTTCCACCACTAAATGGAAAGTATAAATGTTTTTTTTGAGGACCTGAACAACAAGCCAATTTGCATTCGGCGTTGTTCTCTCTTGTCCGGGGTGGTTATTCTTCCCACTGTTCAAGTTAATCAATAGCTGTCCCAGGCCGGCTGGACAAAGACGAGGCCTGCCCTCTGAGCCCCTGACAGTGTGATTTGAAGGGGGAACTAAAACCCTGGTGGGAGAACGTAGTCTATAGTGGACTCCGGTATGTCATCCCATTGTCTAAAGACCACCACAGGGTCAGAGAGGCTACAATGACAGAGCTCAGTTGGGCAAAGTTGCTTGGTGGTTAACAGTTTTATCAATGCACGTAACCTTTCATCATGCAAATGTATCAAATTTGCACTATTTTGCCCATCACAAAGCTGGATACATTAAGTCTTACTGAAATCCAATTGAACTATCCATTGATCGTCACGACTAACCCAGGGAGAGGACTGTCTGTGGGAGTGGGCTCCTGGGCCGTCCCGCTGGAGGATCCATTGTGGGGACAATGTTCAGATAACGCATGCGAACGCACACACAAGCAGTGATGAATGGCTTTCTGTGGCAGAAAGATCGTAATGAATACTGCCATGGGGCTGGGGAAATGTGGGTTGTGTATTAAAGTACTTCCCCCACGCCCTTAATCGTGCTTACCTCCAAGCAAACAGTCACACAATTGCTTCGTGGAGGCGATAAAAGACGTGCGCTGTCATTTACCAAGATGAATCCACCTTATTTCACAGCGGAAATGAAAGAATTTGCAGAATCTCTCTGCATGTTCAGGTTACAGAGTGGAATTAGGATAGATTTGCACAGCCGATGAAGAAACTCACCTCTAGAAATCACAATTTACCTGAACACTTTCTCTAACCTTAACGGCACATTTCCAGTTCACTAATACTGATCTAGCCTACAGCTCATTCCAATGTAAAGCATTAGGCCCAAAACTCTCAAAGACAAGTAGACCTATTTTCTAAATAATTGATGGCACAGATGTTACGCCAGTGTCTCTCTTACATCAGAGCCTTCAGGTCAGTGGATAAGATACAGAAAAGGGGACACAGAGATCACTTATGACATCATGTTTGTTTAATTCGCCTATTACACATCAATACCTCACATGGCCTTCACCCTCTTCATCATCACCACCACCACCATCATAGGGCTTTCTGCCTGGTCATCCTTTGCTCTTAAGCCCCAATTAACATCGTGCTCCGGTTTGATCCTGCTTGGACCACGAGAGAGATTAGCTGCTTTTAAAACAGAACAATAGTGTAAAAACGATTACACACACCCCTTGTAATATTAGTGGCATAAAATACACTAGAGCACTTCACTAAACGCTGGTTGGGAGTCAACAAGCCTATGCCACAATAATTTGAAAAGAGGAAATGGTTTAAAATGACATAACTGACACTGCTAAAACATGCAGTGACAAGCAATACCGTATCAACACTCTGTAGTTAGGCTATACTAAATCTGATCTCAGACCAGTTCAGAGAGAGGTAGGCCTACTCCTGGACCAGCTATGAGTAAGCAGACAGCTAGCTGCCCCTGCATTCTGCCTCCCAGTGCAGAAAGTTTTGGCCAGCAACAATGTGCCTGTTATCTCTGTTTCAGTGGAGCTGGGCTGAGGGCTCCTCTATAATTGGCACACCGGCATCCAGGGTGGTGCGGTGAATTATTGAAGACAGGGATGAGATGGTGGGACCGACTCCAGCAGCAGGAAAAGGCCAGGAGGAGTGTGAGCATCCAAACACGTGCATACCGGCACATCCATCCTGTCAGATGTGGACAGAGATGCAGTACACACACATTCCGAAATCCAACGCCTGTGAACCTAAATAGGTAAGTAACACTGACCAGTGTCAGTCCAATGACGCACACAGACCGCTTGGGGAAAGAGCGTGTGCGGAAGTGTGTATAGCCTAGATTACGACACACAACCCTCCCAATAAGCCTCTTTTCCTGTCACAGACTAAACGTGGAGGCTGACAAACAAGTACTGCCTTTGACAGAGACAAACTGCTAAAAATGTGTGATAATAAGCTTTATCCCCCTTTCTCCCCAGACTAATACTGCTTATATAAACGGGCCCGACAACGACAGTGTCGCAGAAATTCCACCTGATTAGGTCTATGCGTGTCAAGAGAAAAAGAGATGGAGTCTGACAGCTTGCAGTGCTTTTGACAGACAATGAGGGGGCGAGAGTGACAGAGTGGAAAAATACTGGTAACACACAAAGCTGAGGACAGCGGGGTCATTTGGCCTAGAGGAGAGCAGCTATGCTTCAATTAGTGCTTGGACTTGGTCAGAGAGGGCAAATCATGTCGCCATTCCCCAGGCAGTCAGTCTCTCTACAGTACAGGACAGGCCAGGGGCTTACTCTCTTCTCCATCCTCTATGGGAGGATTAGTCAGTGGACAAGAGGGCAGCAGGCCTCAGAGACCCAAATTAGCTGGCTCCACTCCCACCCTCTCCACTGCTCTTCTGCTGAGCAGCAGCTGGGCACCAGATCAAAATCAGCCTGCCTGGTAAGCAGTCTCTTTTTGAAGTATTCCATTGGTCATAGGTGCTACTTCTCATTCCTGGCGCACTGGACAAGCCGTGGGCATCTATTTAGAAAGGAATGGCGTAATGCATCCTATAGGCTACACCTCAATGAGTTAACTAGTGATGGAGGGAGACCTTGATGACTGAACAATTGATTGACAGAGGCCGATGACCGTGCCCGTGGGGTTCTGTTGTTTTCCCATGATTCTCAGCGGCCAGCTCGGGTTCCTTTAATAAGAGCTCCAGGCTCCACGCTGGAGCAACACAACACCAGCAACACAAAGCCCACCATGCCACTGCCAACCCACTGGGCAGCGGGGGGAACAGGAGCCAGAGAGCTGGATGTGTACAGCCGTATATCACAGCATTTCTCACCAACCGAACAGCTGGTGGTACTAAAAGTTAACCAAACACACAGATAATAAACACAAGATAAACACTGTTAACAGGGAATAACTGGGGTACTATGAAACCCGTATGAGGCCTTAGAGAAAGCCATCTGTTCGGGACCCACTCAGTCTCAGGTAGGAGGATGCTCAGCCTACAAAGTGAATAAGAACAATCTGAAACCAGTCCAACCAGTGAGAACCAGACAGTGGGACAGGGCACACAGAGAGCTCTTGAACCCCGCTTCCGGGTCAGTTATCTTTGAGACCTTGCTGGAGTCAAAATTGCCATAAGGTTCTTGAAAGGATTTCACTGTGGTGTCACGGTCTGTCAAGACCTCTCAGATCCCGAAGCCTTTATGACAGAAATTTAGTCTGGAGTCAGGATGGTTGGGGGACACTGTCCTGGTCTGAGGCTGTCAGAGCGCTACTAGGGCTTTGGGGACTTGTCCTGAGCTGAACCACAGACTAACTCCCCGTTCCCTCCCTCTCCCTCACTCTGGTTTTATCACCCACTGCAGTGAAGTGGCACAGAGCCAGAGAGACAGGCTTGACTCACCAACACTACCTGGCCCAGACTAAAACACACAATTAATTAACAGCCCACCTCTGTTGCCCCCCATCCTGCTATTATTAATTTTCAGCTGAATATTTTAGTGGGGTTTACTAGGGATGTGCATCTTTCCCTTTCAAGATTATTTGATAGGTATCTATATACACACACACATGGGCTCCGATAAGATACAGGAACCATACGTTTTAGTTTGAAACGATTGGGTGAGATTCGGTTTGTTTAGAGAACGAATCGATGTGATACGAGTCAGTGCACTAACATTTGTTGCATTAAACACATTCCTTTTCCATTCTAAATTCAAATCTGCTGCTGATGGAACTTATGAGCTGGGCTTCTCTGAGCTGGATCTGAGCTGACGTGTGTGGGGTGGTACCGGAAATCCCCCAATGCCACCAGAACCCCACGAAGACAAAGGCTATTTTAGGTTTAGGGTTACAATTAGGGTTAGAAAAAAGGGTTAGGGAAAATAGGACTATAAATGGAAATACATTTTAGGTCCCCACAAAGATAGTAAAACATATGCTGTGTGTGTGAGAATGATGTACACTACCGTTCAAAAGTTTGGGGTCACTTAGAAATGTCCTTGTTTTTTGAAAGAAATACAATTTTTTTGTCCATTAAAATAACATCAAATTGATCAGAAATACAGTGTAGACATTGTTAATGCTGTAAATGACTATTGTAGCTGGAAACGGCAGATTTTTTATGGAATATCTACATAGGCGTATAGAGGCCCATTATCAGCAACCATCACTCCTGTGTTCCAATGGCAAGTTGTGTTAGCTAATCCAAGCTTATCATTTTAAAGGACTAATTGTCCGTGAGAAAAACCTTTTGCAATTAGGTTAGCACAGCTGAAAATTGTTGTCCTGATTAAAGAAGCAATAAAAAACTGTCCTTTAGACTAGTTGAGTATCTGGAGCATCAGATGTGCAAGATCAAGAACAAGCCACTTAACTCGCGTTGGTCAGTGCGCAAAGCTGGGCACAGTTTGACTCGGCTACTGATACTGCCTGGGGTTGTTCGGCATGCAAAACGACTGTCAACACAGTTACACGCAGTTCGACACTGAAGGAGAGGACGCATCATTTGCCACAAAAGATAAGGTATTTTCAGAAGGTAGAAAAGAAAGTAATAAAAGCAACAACAAAAAATGTCAACTGGCGATTCGTACATTTTAATTGATTTTCTGACCGATGCATGCTACATTTGGATTGATTTGGGGGGGGGGGGTCTACGGACCGCTGCACTTGTATCTTAAACATATGAAGAATCGGGAACCGATGCATATCGGAGAATCGTTACATCCCTAGTGATTATTACCCTGCGTCTTTGAGTCACCCAGTACAAGGGAGGTAGTTGGAGAAAGAATGCAATATTGACTACAGTAATCCAGTTAGGGATAGGGCCCCTAGGCTGTTGCCCCTGCTACAGTAGCAAACAAAGCCTCTGGACCACCTGACCTTCCTAGAAACCCCTAGAACAGAAAATAATCTGCTCATGGGCGGACTAATGTATGTCAATATAAATAAAAGATTAGTCATATATTGTACAGTGCCTTTAAAACCATCCATTCACTAGGCTACATGGTATTACATAAAGGACTTTGAGCAGCAGAAGCCATGAGCAAAGCAACCCTTGCCACAATACCAGGCCTGACAGTGGGATACTTTGACACCGCACAATGGTGAGTGTGTGGAGGACGCATTACATAAATTGGGCCCGTGCTCCCAAAAATGCCTCAAATTGTCACTTGAGTGGATCAACAGTCATACTGTACTGTAACACTACTGTTGGGTCTAGGCCTATTTGAATATTATTGTGGCCCAGAGTCCCCTACTATAGGTTTGACAGAGTTTTCTATGGGCTTGTGATTAGAGGTCGACCAATTATGATTGTTCAACGCCGATACCGATTATTGGAGGACCAAAAAAAGCCGATACCGATTAAAAATCAGAAGATTTTTATTTATTTATTTGTAATAATGACAATTACAACAATAATGAATGAACACTTATTTTAACTTAATATAATACATCAAAATCAATTTAGCCTCAGATATATTATGAAACATGTTCAATTTGGTTTAAATAATGCAAAAACAAAGTGTTGGAGAACAAAGTATAAGTGCAATATGTGCCATGTAAGAAAGCTAACGTTTAAGTTCCTTGCTCAGAACCTGAGAACATATGAAAGCTGGTGGTTCCTTTTAACATGAGTCTTCAATATTCCCAGGTGAGAAGTTTTAGATTGTAGTTAAATGAATTATATATACCATTTATATTTCATATACCTTTGACTATTGGATGTTCTTATAGGCACTTTAGTATTGCCAGTGTAACAGTATAGCTTCCGTCCCTCTCCTCACCCCTACCTGGGCTCGAACCAGGAACACGTCGACAACAGCCACCCTCGAAGCATCGTTACCCATCGCTACACAAAAGCCACGACCCTTGCAGAGCAAGGGGAACAACTACTTCAAGGTCTCAGAGCGAGTGACGTCACGGATTGAAATGCTATTAGCGCACACCCCGCTAATTAGTTAGCCATTTCACATCGGTTACACCAGCCTAACCTCGGGAGTTGACAGCTCAATGCTTGAAGCACAGCGAAGAGCTGCTGGCAAACGCACAAAAGTGCTGTTTGAATGAATGCTTACGAGCCTGCTGCTGCCTACCACCGCTCAGTCAGACTGCTCTATCAAATATCAAAATCATAGACTTAATTATAACACACAGAAATATGAGCCTTTGGTCATTAATATGGTAAAATCCGTGAACTATAATTTCGAAAACAAAACGTTTATTCTTTCAGTGAAATACGGAACCGTTCCGTATTTTATCTAACGGGTGGCATCCCTAAGTCTAAATATTGCTGTTACATTGCACAACCTTCAATGGTATGTCATAAATATGTAACATTTTCGCAAATTAATTACGGTCTTCGTTAGGAATAAATGGTCTTCACACAGTTCGCAATGAGCCAGACGGCCCAAACTGCTGCATATACCCTGACTGCTTACACGGAACGCAAGAGAAGTGACACAATTTCCCTAGTTAAAAGAAATTCATGTTAGCAGGCAATATTAACTAAATATGCAGGTTTAAAAATATATACTTGTGTATTGATTTTAAAGAAAAGGCATTGATGTTTAGGTACACATTGGTGCAACGACCATGCTTTTTTCGCGAATGCGCATGTTAAATCACCCATTTGGCGAAGTAGGCTGTGATTCGATGAGAAATTAACAGGCAACGCATCGATTATATGCAACGCAGGACAAGCTAGATAAACTTGTAATATCAACCATGTGTAGTTAACTAGTGATTATGTTAAGATTGTTTTTTTATAAGCTAAGTTTAATGCTAGCTAGCAACTTACCTTGGCTTCTTGCTGCACTCGTGTAACAGGTAGTCAGCCTGTCACGCAGGCTCCTCGTGGAGTGCAATGTAATCGGTCAGAATCGGTGTCCAAAAATGCTGATTACCGATTTAAAACAAAATTGGCCATTCCGATTAAATCGGTCGACCTCTACTTGTGATAGGGCAGTCAGGTGGTATACAGGTAGGCCTATATGATGTGGAGGGTTGATGAATGATCCGTGAGGTGAGTGATGAGGGGTTTGCGATGGAGAAGATTAGTGTATGGCTGTAGTGTGTGGGTCTATGCTGGAAGGGGGGGGTTAGTGTGTGTGGGTCTGCGATGAGGGTTGAGTGGTGTGTCTCTAGAGTCCCCTAACAACATCATGCCATGGGCCTGCAGGGGGGGGAAGAGAGAGAGAGAGCGAGCGAGTGATTGGAGTGGCGGAGGGGACTGCTGCAGGATGTGGGTGTGTCTCCTGTGTTCTCCGTCTCTGGTTGTGTCCATGACACTTGTGTTCAGTCAGTGCACATGTGCCTGATCATTGATCTGTAGAAGCTGACTGACTGCAGCAAAACAGAGACAGCCAGCTACCGCCTGACAGTCGCTAGGAGACACCCCTGGCCCATACATACCCTTTAGGCTTTCCCTTTACCTTCTATAACGGTATTGCAATGTTTGGTTTGTTAAATGTGACACGCGACTCCAGCGCGTGCAATGTCAGTTTTGATAGAGGACTCTGAGTCCTCTTTCTCCCTCTCCTCCTGCAGCATGCCGCTTTCCACACCAAGTCCTGCCCAGTCACTCAAGGAGAGAGTAGTTGCCGACCACAGTCACAAGCACTTTCTTGCTGTTCACTCTGCGTGGTCAGATAGATGCAACAAAATGTTAGCGACAACGATGCCGCTTTCCACAAGTGTTCTATAATTACACTATTAGTTGGTGCGTCTCACTAACCACGTTTCCCATCCTGTTATGACAGCTGTGAATGAAACAGGAAGTGTCGGTACAATTTTATAAAAAAATGGCGAGACATTTGTTCTTTGTGTCGAAAATGAATTATTTGAGATTAATTACGGGCTAATATTGATATAACAACAATCATATATCGGAGTAAACTTGGAGTAACGTAATGACATGGTGTGTGGGCCTCCCACTATGACTCAGGTAACCATTCAGTATTTAAGCTGCAGATGAAATAAGTTATCATGAACGTCAAAGGGCTGTGAAAGTGCATGGAGATCTTGATGCTCCTTTCCAATAAATATCGAGGGTCTTATTCTGGCGATTGATGCTTTTACAAATAAAAATATTCTCACTTTTATCCATAATAATATCATCATGTAAACTAGCCTACACAATATCCACAAGCTGTTGGCTAGAGCACACGTGCCTAGACCAGAGTAAGTACATTTGATATTTAACGTAACAGTGGTGACAAAACTAAAGTCAGTAGAATTGAAAATGCGATGGAAACATTGAACTTTAGATTATTATTCGGTACATGAAAACTTAAAAATCAAAAGTGTACATTGTCTGTGCATACATCACGCAATAATTGGTATCTTGTCCATTTGGTGGAAACGCACCACTGGTGAGAAAATGTGCATATTTTCTTGATGCAGATTTTGGAATAGTCACATGAAACTCTGTCGCCAATTGGATAGAAACCTAGCTAGTGTCTGCTAGTTTGTCTTTTCTTGGCAAGGTGTGGCTAAAATAATGTGTTAGCCGCTATTGCTAATCGCTAGTTAGTACATTTAGCAAGCTAGCTAGCCAGCTAAAAGTCAGAGCAAACGTAGCTAGTGAATACAGCCTGTTCATATCGACCAGCCCTATCCCAGCCCTTACCCTCCCTTGTCCTGCCTTAATGATGTCATCTTCATTAAAGCCATTTCAAAAGGAAACTGGCAGTTTGAGAGGAGAAAGTTCAAGATTGCATCCTGTTTAACTGTGGTCTGCCTGGTCATGTGGCTCTATACAAGAAAATGACATGCTACATGCACTAGACTAGAGCATCCAAATAAAAGTACAGGGCCTAGGCTAGATCAAAAAATACTTTATTTTAGCAGGAGAAATATTTACAATTGATACATATCACAGTCAACATTTCATCTGTTATTTTCCAAGGGAAAGGTTTGGAAAAAACAAAGCGTTCAGAAAGTATTCACACCCCTGGACTTTTTCCCCATTTTGTTATGTTACAACCTGAATTTAAAATGGATACAATTTAGATTGTGATCTACACACAAAAGCCCATGTCAATGTGGAACTGTTTTTAGAAAAGTTTACAAATTAATTAAATGCTAAATGTATTCAACCCTTTTGTTGTTATGGCAAGCCTAAATAAAGTTCAGGAGTAAACCTGTGCTTAATAAGTCACATAATAAGTTGCATGGACTCAATGTGTGCAATAGTATTTAAAAGATTTTAAATGACTACCAAACCTGTGTATCCCACACATACTGTACAGATAATTGTAAGGTCCCTCAGTCGAGCTGTACATTTGTGGACAACTACGTAGGTGTCTAGTTAGACTAAACTCTCCTTCCAGACTCACATTAAGCATCTCCAATCCAAAATTAAATCTAGAATCGGCTTCCTATTTCGCAACAAAGCCTCCTTCACTCATGCTGCCAAACATACCCTCGTAAAACTGACTATCCTACCGATCCTTGACTTCGGCGATGTCATTTACAAAATAGCCTCCAACACTAACTCAGCAAACTGGATGTAGTCTATCACAGTGCCATCCGTTTTTTCTCCAAAGCCCCATATACTACCCACCACTGCGACATGTATGCTCTCGTTGGCTGGCCCTCGCTACATATTCATTGCAAAACCCACTGGCTCCAGGTCATCTATAAGTCTTTGCTAGGTAAAGCACCGTCTTCTCAGCTCACTATAGCAACACCCACCCGTAGCACACGCTCCAGCAGGAATATTTCACTGGTCATCCCCAAAGACAACACCACCTTTGGCCGCCTTTCCTGCCAATGACTGGAATGAATTGCAAAAATTCACTGAAGCTGGAGAAATATCTCCCTCACTAACTTTAAGCATCAGCTGTCAGAGCAGCTTACCGATCACTGTACACAGCCAATCTGTAAATAGCCCACCCAACTACCTCATCCCCATATTGTTATTTTTCTTTGCACCCCAGTATCTCTACTTGTACATCATCATCTGCACATCTATCACTCCAGTGTTAATGCTAACTTGTAATTATTTCGCCACTAAGGCCTATTTATTGCCTTATCTTACTACATTTGTACACACAGTACATAGATTTTTCTATTGTGTTATTGACTGTACGTTTGTTTATCCCATGTGTAACTGTTGTTTTTGTCGCACTGCTTTGCTTTATCTTGGCCAGGTCGCAGTTGTAAATGAGAACTTGTTCTCAACTGGCTTACCTGGTTAAATAAAAGGTGAAATAAAGAAAAAATAAAAACATTTCATGCAAAGACTCAACCACAAAGACCAGGGAGGTTTTCCAATGGTTTGCAAAGGGCACCTATTGGTAGATGGGTAAAAATTTTAAAGTAGACATTCAATATCCCTTTGAGTATGCTGCAGTTATTAATTACACGTTGGATGACGTAACAATACACCCAGTCTCTACAAAGATACAGGGACCCTTCCTAACTCAGATGCTGGAGAGGAAGGAAACTACTCATGGAGTTCACCATAAGGCCAATGGTGAATTTAAAACAGTTAGAGTTTAATGGCTGTAAGGATGGCTCAACTAAATTGGAGTTACTCCACAATCCTAGCCTAATTGACAGAGTGAAAAGGAGGAAGGCTGTGCAGAATAGAAATATTCCAAAACATGCATCCTGTTTGCAATAAGGCACTAAAGTAATACTGCAAAGAATGTGCCAAAGCAATTAACGTTTTGTCCTGAACACAAAGTGTTATGTATTGGCATTGCACTGAACAACTTTATATTTTCAAGCATGGTGGTGGCTGCATTATGGTATGGGTATGCTAGTTAGTCATTGGTAAGGACTATTGAGTTATTTAGGACAGAAGAGCCAAGCACAGTTGGTTCAGTCTGCTTTCCAACAGACAGTGGGTTGATTACCAAGACCACATTGAATGTTCCTGCTTGGCTAGTTACAGTTGACTTAAATCAGCTTGAAAATCTATGGCAAGACCTGAAAATGGCTGTCTAGCAATGACCAACAGCCAACTTGACAGAGCTTGAAGAATTTTAAAAAGAATAAAAATGGGCACATATTGTACAATCCAGGTGTGCAAAGCACTTAGAAAGAAAGACTCAGCTGTAACCGTTGCCAAAGGTAATTAAGTATTCAACCCTTTGGGTCAATACATGTTATCTAGTCAAGATATTAGTGTTTCATTTCCCATGAATGTTATTAAGAAGAAAAGTAGAATTTTTCCTTCTATTGACAGAGTTTTCTATGTAGATCGTTGACAAATTCCTTTTTTTAAAGACTAAAATGTGGAAAAAGTCAAGTGGTGTGAATATTTTCTGAAGGCACTGTACACACAGCAGCAGCCTCCATAGAATTAATTTCATAATAAATATAGAGCTCTTTACTGGGACACAATATAGCTTGGGCTCCCCCTTCATCTAATAATACACAATCCAACTGTGGATAAGAAAAACCGGACAGTTCAGACCAAAATTAGAACGCTCCAGTCCGCTAATGGCTTCTCAGTGTTTACTAAAGATGAACACAGAGAAATGTTTTCACCATTTGCATCCTGTACAAGTAGGTCAGAATTGGCTGATCTTGTGTTGGCATTAGCACCGGAACTGTGTTTTGACAAGCTAGACTGGCTTTAGACTCATATTTCTGAGCTGCATTGTTCAAATGACACATACAAAATCACATATACCTTAGCCAGGGGAGGGAGAGAAGACGACAGGCGCTCAGGTGCACCTGGTTCTCTGATATGCAAATATATCCCTTCTGTGAAAAAAAATAAAGTGTATTGCAGGATCTCTGTCAGAGAGTCACTCAGGGTAAACTTAACCCATTTACATCAGTTCTTTGATACGTTTAGCCCACATTACAAACCTCGGTCAATGACTAGGCCTACCATTTCTTTGCACCTGCTAAGCTACATCACAGTGTGAGATTCACCATCTCAAACCTGCAGGCCCATGACAAGTAATAACTCAATTTCATTGACTAGTCAAGACCTGGACTACAGTTAACACACTACCTGTGGGCTGGGAATTGCTAGGGACCTTACAATACGATATTATCCTGATACTTAGGTGCCGATACGATATGTATTGCGATTCTATATGCATTGAGATTCTATAAATGTGATTCTATTGCAATTCGTTGTTCCAAATAGATTGCTCACAATGTCTGCTGCAGAAGGACAAGAGCCAAAACAAGTTTTGATCAGTCATGGAAATAAAAGAGCTGAAAACAAAATTGGCTCCCTATTTAAAAAAGAAGATGGAGAACAAGCTATGAAAGAAACATTTTGACGATTTGGTGCAGTTAGCGCCAACTAGCACAAAAATAATATTGCAATATTCTTTTTGTCTATGTATTGTTTTGACTATACCGTTATGCAACTGTCGATTCTGCTCCCTCCGCCCAGTAAACAGAGCCTTCAGAAAGTATTGAGACTCCTTGACTTTTGAGGTTGAAGGAATTGTCCGTAGAGCTCCGAGACAGGATTGTGTCGAGGCACAGATCTGGGGAAGGGTACCAAAAAAATGTCAGCAGCATTGAAGGTCCGCAAGAACACAGTGGCCTCCAGCTTTCTTAAATGGAATAAGTTTGGAACCACCAAGACTCTTCCTAGACCTGGCCTCACAGCCAAACTGAGCAATCGGGAGAGAAGGGCCTTCATCAGGGAGGTGACCAAGAACCCGATGGTCACGCTGACAGAGCTTCCTCACAGAGTTCCTATGTGGAGATGGGAGAACCTTCCAGAAGGACAACCATCTCTTCAGCACTCCACCAAATCAGGCCTTTCTGGTAGTGGCCACACGGAAGCCACTCCTCAGTAAAAGGCACCTAAAGACACGCAGACCATGAGAAACAAGATTCTCTGGGTCTGATGAAATCAATATTGAATGCTTTGGCCTAAATGCCCAGCGTCACATCTGGAGGAAACCTGGCACCATCCCTATGGTGAAGCATGGTGGTGGCATAATCATGCTGTGGCAATGTTTTTTAGCGGCAGAGACTGGGAGACTAGTCAGGATCAAGGGAAAGATGAACAGGGAGATCCTTGATGAAAACCTGCTCCAGAGCTCTCAGACTGGGGCGAAGGTTCACCTTCCAACTGGACAACAACCCTAACCACACAGCCAAGACAGACAAGTGGCTTCAGGACAAATCTCTGAATGTCCTTGAGTGGCCCAGCCAGAGCCCGGACTTAAACCTGATCAAACATCTCTGGAGAGACCTGAAAATAGCTGTGCAGCAACCATTCTTCTACAGAGAAGAATGGGAGAAACTCCCCAAATACAGGTGTGCCAAGCTTGTAGCATCATACCCAAGAAGACTTGAGGCTGTAATCGCTGCCAAAAGGTGCTTCATCAAAAGTACTGAGTAAAGACTCTGAATAGTTATGTAAATGTAATATATCTGTTTTTTATTTTAAATAAATTAACAAAAAAATCAAAATCTGTTTTTGCTTTGTCATTATGGGGTATTGTGTAGATTGATGAGAGAAAAAAAACGAATTTAATACATTTTAGAATAAGGCTATAACGTAACAAAATGTGGAAAAAGTCAAGGGGTCTGACTACTTTCCGAAGGCACTGTATATGTGCTTTAGCCAAATAGAGGCTAGCTGTAACAGGCTTGGCCCACTTCACCGTGGCTCTGTTACACAGAGGACCTCTAACATGCTGGAGGACACTGATGAGGCCCTGTTAAGAGTCCATGTGTACCTCTCTCACTGCCCAATAGACTGTGACCAATGACCCACTTGGACATCACCAACTTTGTTTTTATATTTCCACCTCAGTGGATCAAGAGGGGTCTAGAGCCTGTACTGTAGGGCTAGAGCCTCTACTGTAGGTTGCTTTCATCACATGCGCACACACAAAGTTAAACAAATATACATACAATTATTTGCATTACCTTTAACAATTTCCCCCAATCCAAATCAGGGAAGTACAAAGTAGAACTGGTTAGAGCGGTGTGCAGTTACTGTACATATCTCAGCCCACGCTCAGAGAGAGTGAGAGAGATATAGAAGAGATAGCGCTTCATTCCTCTGCCATGGTGTCATCACATTCAGAAGCACAACAGCTGATTTTATCTGCAGAGCAGCGTGCACCCTGCCAAATACCAGCACACACACACACACCCCACTCTCTGTATGTGTGCAAGACCTGATTATACACAATCTTAAAACAGAAAGGCGTGTGAGTCAGAACCAGAGAATTTTCAATAGTTCACTCACGTTCAACACTCCAAGACCTACAGTAGACCTGGTTGATTCGTAGCTCAGTGGGCGCAGTAGGATTGGGCGGTATCCAGAGTATACGGTATTACCGACAGTGCACACATGCGGCGCCATTCCTTTCAACAACAAAAAATATATGTGCAAAGCTGTCATCAAGGCAAAGGGTGGCTACTTTAACGAATCTCAAATTATATATATAAACCCCGGAATGAGTAGGTGTCCCCAAACGTTTGACTTGTACGATAGAGATAGACTATCTCAAATCAAATTGTATTTGTCAAATGCGCCAAATACAACAGGTGTAGTAGACCTTACAGTGAAATGCTTACTTACAAGCCCTTTACCAACAATGCAGTTAAGAAAATAGATAAAAAAGCAAGAGGGAAGAATAACAAATAATTAATGAGCAGCAGTAAATAACAATAACTGGGCTATATACAGGGGGTACCGGTACAGAATCAATGTGCGGGGGCACCGGTGTCAAGGTAATATGTACATGTAGGTAGAGTTACTCTTCAGGATCGGTGGGTTCCCTGCGGGACGTTAAGCTAACGTAGGCTAATGCATTTAGCATGAGGTTGTAAGTAACAAGAAAATTTCCCAGGACATAGACACATCTGATATTGGCAGAAAGCTTAAATTCTTGTTAATCTAACTGCACTGGTCAAATTACAGTAGCTATCACAGTGAAAGAATAACATGCTATTGTTTGAGTAGAGGGCACAGTTTTGAACACGAAAATGTGCCCAAATAGGCACATTTGGAAAGTCTTGATAACACTTTTTTTATTTTTTTATATGAATGCAATTGTTCATTGGATCAGTCTAAAACTTTACACACACACTGCTGCCATTAGTGGACAAAATCTAAATTACAGCTGGGCTAGAATAATACATGATGGCCTTTCTCTTGCATTTCAAAGATTACACAAAAAATAAAGGAACAGTTGGTTTTTTCCTTTGTATCATCTTTTACCAGATCTATTGTGTTACGTACCTTCAGGCTCTGATCAGGCCCTACACCCAAACAAGGGCACTGCGTTCATCCACCTCTGGCCTGCTCGCCTCCCTACCTCTGAGGAAGTACAGTTCCCGCTCAGTCCAGTCAAAACTGTTCGCTGCTCTGGCACCCCAATGGTGGAACAAACTCCCTCACGACGCCAGGTCAGCGGAGTCAATCACCACCTTCCGGAGACACCTGAAACCCCACCTCTTTAAGGAATACCTAGGATAGGATAAAGTAATCCTTCTAACCCCCCCCCCCTTAAAAGAGTTAGATGCACTATTGTAAAGTGGTTGTTCCACTGGATATCATAAGGTGAATGCACCAATTTGTAAGTCGCTCTGGATAAGAGCGTCTGCTAAATGACTTAAATGTAAATGTACATTCTCCTACATTCCTTTCACATTTCCACAAACTTAAAATTGTTTCCTCTCAAATGGTACCAAGAACATGCATTTCCTTGCTTCAGGGCCTGAGTAACACGCAGTTTGATTTGGGTATGTCATTTTAGGCGAAAATTGAAAAAAAAGGGTCCGATCCTGAAGAGGTTTTAAAGTAACTATGCATAGATAATAACAGAAAACAGCAGCAGCGAAGAATGGGGGGGGGGACTTAAGCTCTCAACTTGCTCCACTACAGCCCTGTCGATGAGAATGGTGGTGTGCTCGGTCCTCCATTTCCTGTAGTCCACTATCATCTCCTTTGTCTTGATCACGTTGAGGGAGAGGTTGTTGTCCTTGCACCACACGGTCAGGTCTCTGACCTCCTCCCTATATGTTGTCTAATCGTTGTCATGATCAGGCCTACCACTGTTGTGTCATAGGCAAACTTAATGATGGTGTTGGAGTCGTGCCTGGCCGTGCAGTCATGAGTGAACAGGGAGAACAGGAGGCGACTGAGCACGCACCCCTGAGGGGCCCCCGTGTTGAGGATCATCGTGGCGGATGTGTTGTTACCTACACTTACCACCTGGGGACAGCCTGTCAGGAAGTCCAGGATTCAGTTGCAGAGGGAGCTGTTTAGTCCCAGGGTCCTTAGCTTAGTGATACGTTTTGAGGGCACTATGGTGTTGAACGCTGAGCTGTAGTCAATGAATAGCATTCTCACGTACGTAGGTGTTCCTTTTGTCCATGTGTGAAAGGGTAGTGTGGAGTGCAATAGAGATTGCATCATCTGCGGATCTGTTCGTGCGGTATGCAAATTGGAGTGGGTCTAGGGTTTCTGGGATAATGGTGTTGATGTGAGCCATGACCAGACTTTCAAAGCGTTTCATGGCTACAGACGTGAGTGCTACGGGTTGGTAGTCATTTAGGCAGGTTACCTTAGTGTTCTTGGGCACAGGGACTATGGTGGTCTGCTTGAAACATGTTGGTATTACAGACTCAGACAGGGAGAGGATGAAAATGTCAGTGAAGACACTTGCCAGTTGGTCAGCGCATGCTCGGAGTACACGGCCTGGTAATTTCTGGCCCTGCGGCCTTGTGAATGTTGACCTGTTTAAAAAGGTCTTACTCACATCGGTCGCTGAGAGCGTGATCACACAGTTGTCCGGAACAACTGATGCTCTCATGCATGTTTCAGTGTTACTTGCCTCGAAGCGAGCATGAAAGTTGTTTAGCTTGTCTGGTAAGCTCATGTCCTTCTGCAGCTCTTGGTTGTGCTTCCCTTTGTAGTCTGAAATAGTTTGCAAGCCCTGCCACTTCCGACAAGCGTCGGAGCCGGTGTAGTACAATTAAATATATATAAAATCGCTGTTCCGCCTCCATTTAAAGGGGTATCAACCAGATTCCTTTTCCAATGGCTTCCTCAGGCTGTGACCAGGCTTTAGACATAGTTTCAAGCTTTTATTTTGAGATTTTTTTTTATTTTTAGATTTTTCAAAACGCGCCAGGTGTCCTCTGATTAGTTCCTGCGCGCGACAGATGTAGCTCGACATTTTCTTTCTCTGTAGTATTGAATAGGTTACCGTCCGGTTGAAATATTATCGATTATGTATGTTAAAAACAACCTGAGGATTGATTATAAAAAACCTTTGACATGTTTCTATGAACATTACGGATACTTTTTGGAATTTTCGTCTGCCCTCGTCTGCCCTTCAGGACCGGAACGAGCCTGTGGTTTTCTGAACATAACACGCAAACCAAATGGCGGTTTTTGGTTATAAAACTAATCTTTATCGAACAAAAATAACATTTGTGTAACTGGGAGTCTCGTGAGTACAAACATCCGAAGATTATCAAAGGTAAGCGATTAATTTTATTGCTTTCTGACTTTTGTGACCAAGCTAATTTAAGGCTAGCTGTTCTTAGTGTTTTGTCTAGTGATTGATAAACTCACAAACGCCTGAATTGCTTTCGCTGTAACGCATATTTTCAAAATCTGACAGGATAGGTGGATTAACAACAAGCTAAGCTGTGTTTTGGTATATTTCACTTGTGATTTCATGATTATAAATATTTTTAGTATTATTTTTGAATTTGGCGCTCTGCAGTTTAGCGGTTGTTGTTGATAAATGATCCCGGTAACGGGATCCGTGCGTCAAGAAGTTAAACAACATTGGAGGTGGCTTATGGTAGAGGAACATTCAATTATGGTAACAGCTCTGGTGGACATTCCTGCAGTCAGCATGCCAACTGCATGCTCCCTCAACTTGAGACATCTGTGGCATTGTGTTGTGTAACAAAACTGCACATTTCAGAGTGGCCTTTTATTGTCCCCAGCACAATGTAGTGATCATGCTGTTTAAATCGGCATTTTGATAATTCATCCATCTGACAGGTGTGGCATATCTTTGTCAAGGAGAAATGTTCACTAACAGGGATGTAAACAAATTTGTGCAGAATTTTAGAGAAATAACCTTTTTGTGAATATGGCACATTTCTAGGATATTTTATTTCAGTTCATGAAACCAACACTTTACATGGTGCTTTTATATTTTTGCAGAGACTGAGTGCAAGCAAGAGAAAGATAAGCTTGAGAATTGAGAAGGAAAAAAACGAGATAGTCCGGGAGAGAAAGGCCACGGGACCAGATTAAACTTCCAGGCAGAAGGGCCACGTAACCAACAGAGGGAGGGAAACAGTGGAAAATCACAGACACATCCCCCTCTGTCATTCTCCGCTAAACAAGAAAAGCTCCAGCAACGTTCACATAGCACCACAGTCCACTGAACACCACAGGGCTGGCACCACCCATTTATCCGGCTGAAGGCAAAACGTGCACGTTCTGATTTCGGTTGGGTGTGAATGAGGCATTGGGGTGGTTGGAGGGGCAGTCTGCAATTCCTTCAGAGACTTGGATGGGACCTTCAGACAGTGAGCTGTAAATCACAGCCTTTATAGGCCACCAGGGCATTTTCCATCCCTAGTACCCAGCAGACAGCATTGCTACACAATGTACACACCCACTGTACATGCTGCTGAATCTCACACAGATGTACTGCAATACAGTCATTAGCCAAGTGGATCTATGTTCAAATCTCACATGTAATTAGTGATGGAAGTTACCGTTTCACTAACGGTTTTGAAACGAACAGCTGACTGACAGGGTTTGAGCATTCATGCAGTTGAATCTGTTTCTGCGATAACATGGACTTAACGTAGTGATGAAACTTTGTTGCTCCAAGTCTTTGGTTGCTTAGGAAACACCCCCCACAATGCAGCAGCAGCACACACAGAAACACAATGAATAGAACAGGCTTGGAACCTCTAACCCTGGCAATTTGACTGGTAACCTCATAGGTATACTCGCAATAGTCCGGGTCGCGGTATTCACGTAATAAGGAATTCCCCTTAACCACTCCAACAAAATGAGAACCAACATTCTATCCAATTGACCCCTATTGTAAAAGAGGCAACTTCGTTGTTGATTTAAAATTATAATTTTTTACAGAAATAACAAAACATGCCAAAAAAGCTGTGTTGGTCATTGTACATGTAACCAGGTCAAAAAATCTGACCTACGATTCACAAAGTTCCAGCATAGGGAAATAGAGCCTGCGAGAAGAACCCTGTTGCTTCAGAATATTCAGAGTGGGAAATGCTGAATAGTCTGTCAATTAAGGCAGCCCCCCGCACCACTCAGATTCAGAGAGGTTGGGATGAATACGGAAGACACATTTCAGTTGAATGCATTCAGTTGTACAACTGACGAGGTATCCCCCTCTCCCTTAGGCCATCACTGACTTGAAATGGGGACACCTGCTCTATTTATTCTATTTCTATGGCAGCACATGCAGTCAGGAGCCGAGGAGAAACACACACACACACGTGTCAATGTAGAAAATATTAAAAATAAAGAAAAACCCTTGAATGAGAAGGTGTGTCCAAAACACGAGATGTACGTACACACGTTCATTTTTTTGTCAATTAAAATAACATCAAATTGATCAGAAATACAGTGAGGACATTGTTACTGTAGTAAATGACTATTGTAGCTGAAAATGGCAGATATTTAATGGTATATCTACACAGGCATACAGAGGCCCATTATCAGCAACCATCACTCCTGTGTTCCAATGGCACGTTGTGTTTGCTAATCCAAGTTTATAATTTTAACCTCACTAGGGTATGTGGGATGCTAGCATATAGTTCCTTAATAACCTCTCTGGTACGCTAACGTCCCACCTCGTCAACAGCCAGTGAAACTACAGGGCGCCAAATTCAAAACAACAGAAATCCCATAATTAAAATTCCTCAAACATACAAGTATTTTACACCATTTTAAAGATACACTTGTTGTAAATCCAGCCACAGTGTCCGATTTCAAAAAGGCTTTACGATGAAATCACACCAAACGATTATGTTAGGTCAGAGCCAAGTCACAGAAAACCACAGCCATTTTCCAGCCAAAGAGAGGAGTCACAAAAAGCAGAAAGAGATAAAATTAATCACTAACCTATGATGATCTTCATCAGATGACACTCATAGGACTTCATGTATGTTTTGTTCGATAAAGTCCATCATTTATGTCCAAATACCTTCTTTTTGTTTGCGCGTTTAGCCCAGTAATCAAATTCATGAGGCGCGAACAGTAGGTGCAGACGAAAAGTCAAAAATTTCAGTTACAGTCCGTAGAAACATGTCAAACGATGTATAGAATCAATCTTTAGGATGTTTTTAACATAAATCCTCAATGTTCCAACCGGAGAATTCCTTTGTCTTTAGAATTGCAATGGAATGCAGGCTCTCTCTCACGTGAACGCGCGTGGTCAGCTCATGGTGCCCCCTACCCTAGTAAAGTTAATAATTTATTCGTTGGAAGCTGCTCCTTCTCCATGGCTATCACTGCCACTGTTTTCACCTACATTACACATTTTTCGTGGTTAATAGTGGCTACTCCATCACGAGGTGCTAAGTGGTTTTTAGTGGGCGTATCTCTCCAGGTGCATATTGTCACTTCTCCGCACATTTCTGCTGCGTCAGAGGTGAAATGGACTGCTGTACCCAATTATTCTATATCGACATTATAGAAAATGTATCTAAATGTTTTTATATCGTTATTGAGGGAAGTAATTACCTCGATAATTATTGATATGTCGCCAAGCCCTACTATAAAAAACGGAGATCGGGGTCATTGGCTGGCCAATTCCCTTCATCCAAAATTCCATGACCGTCACAGCCCTAGATGTAATTAAGTTACACACACTCAAATGAAGTCCTATTCATGGGTTGCACGTTTCGTCACAATAATGTTATGAACGTTCGTTTGGAATGATGCCCTACTGAGCATTCTACTCAATGCATCGTCAATGAGCGCTGATGAAGATCGCATCAAAAGTGCATTATGGTTTCTTGGAAATAATATGACATTCAAAAGGAAGCAAATAATTAGTAGGAAAACCTTGTCATAATTTTGATGTTGCCAGATTGACTTTAGATGCAGTATAACGTTAGCTAGCTAGCTAAGATTGAGGGGAGGCCACTGTATTTTAACTAGCTAACGTTAGCATTGCTAGCTATTTTTGACAAACTTTGCTAGCTAATGACAACATTGCCATCTGTCTAAAGTAAATTTGACCACATGATAATGCTGGAAGAGGTTTCCTACTAAATATTTTACTACTTTAGCAATGTCATCGTATTTCCAGGCACTATGGTGTAATTTAGACTAAATAGTAGTTAGCCTCTGTCCAGAATTACTGGGTTTATCACCACTATGGCTTTGCCGGCAGAGGGCAGATTGAGAAGGTTCATAACAATGGCATGACGCGACCGAGTGACGGAGGTGCAAACTATGGATAGGATGCATGACAAATCTCATAGCTAATCATATGAATTCCAGACATGTCCATGATGGCAGAATCATAATAACGATGCACATAGTCAGTGTTAGCCAGAGGAACAACAACGTCCAAAGTGCGGTGACAAGCACGAACAGACAGGCTGCTATTTTGTCAAATTGACAGTTGAATATAAGGAGCCAGTCCACTCTACTACCTGAACAGTTAACAAAACCACAGGGAGTTATACCTGACCACTTACTTGTAGACCACTATCGGGTTGGTCAATAACAGTAAACATTTTACCATTTCTAATCAATTACTAAAAGCACCAACATGTGACTCAATCGATGGGGCTAGAGAAGAACCAGGCAGCAACAATCAGCACTTTGGTGAAAACCATTGATCAAGGTAGCATTTGTTAACCATGCCAATTGTGAGGAACAATCTGTTTTACATTTTAGTCATTTAGCAGACGCGCATATCCAGAGCGACTTACAGTAGTGAGTGCATACATTCACACTTTCTTTTTTTTATACTGTTAAAATCTACAGTCCAATAGGCCTTCATAGAGAGCAATGGGGGGTGAAAATGGTCATTAATGACTTAATGACCTGTTGAATGGTGATTGGTTGTTATTGAAGCAAACAACTGTCCACTAGAGGGAGTGTTTGCACATGTCTATATGGGGGAAGTAGGCAATAGAATGAATGATTCAATTCCACATCCTCATCCTGTGTCCAATTATGGGTCATACTCTGCTTGCTGGAGGAGAGATTGGATTTCCTCTATTCCAATATCACGTACATGACATCCTCATCACTGTGAAAAGATGAATCCGTCTCTCAGCTCCAAGCATGTCATTATGACATCAGTTGAACATGCTCTCTCTGAATAGGAGAGAGACATACACCTCCACTCCTGAGACTCACTGCCAGGATAACTTTCATGATTAATAAAATGTTGTGGTCACAGATAGGTGCAGTGAAATGTGTTTTATAGGGTCAGCCTGCAATTGTAGTATAGCAACCCAAGAGCAAATTAGGATTAAGTGCCTTGCTCAAGGGCACAGACAGATGTTTAACCTTGTGGGCTCAGGTATTCCAGCCAGTGACCTTTCGGTTACTGGCCCAACGCTCTAACCGCTAGGCTACCTACCACTCATGAGGTAAGCAAGCAACATGTCATCCTCTCGCGCTCTCACACACACACACACACAGTGACCTAACAGGCAGCCACAGCACCCTCAGCTGACAGAGCGTTATCGAGGCCACAGGGCCATCACATCGCTACCAGCATGCATCAGCTGCTTCCTGTCAGCAGCCCTCCTGTTGCACAGTGGGGGCGTTTATTTCTCACGAACCACAGTCTTACTGCTGGGTCAAAACAGACACCCTACCCTAAACTATACTGTTTGACTGCTATAGCCTAATATTGCGAAAAGGTCAGGGAATTAATATTTGTTAATGTTGTATGACATCGTCATCACATAATATATGCCTATGTGCTTGATTACCTATGTATTGTCATATGGGTTTGTTTGTTTGTTTGTTTGTGTCTGCACTAATGACACTAGGTCCATGAGGAGCCCAGTCATGCTTACTGGCTGTCGTTCATTTAAGCCTAAGCTTCCAGGGAGAGAGAGGGAATGATAATCCTGCGCTGCAGACTTTGGAGGTTGGAAATAATTACTTAATACCCCATGCGTGGTCCAAAATTGTGATTTTCCAGTGGCTGTTAACACTTACAACAGGTAGGTTCTTACGGAAACAAAAACGGGACTAAGAGTTTGGTAACTCAAAATTGCTGACCTACAGTGCATTACAGCCTTATTCTAAAATGGATGAAATAAATTGGTTATCCTCAATCTACACACAATACCCCATAATGACAAAACGAAAACAGGTTTAGACATTTTTGCAAATGTATTATAAATAAAACAGAAATTGCTTATTTACATAAGTATTCAGACCCTTTGATATGAGACATGAATTTGAGCTTAAGTGTATCCTGTTTCCATTGATCATCCTTGATGCTTCTACAACTTGATTGGAGTCCACCTGTGGTAAATTCAATTGATTGGACATGATTTGGAAAGGCACACACACCTGTCTATATAAAGACACCTGTCTTTATATAAGTGCACGTCAGAGCAAAAACCAAGCCATGAGGTCGAAGGAATTGTCCATCCGAGACAGATCCGAGACAGGATTGTGCCGAGGCACAGATCTGGGGAAGGGTACCAAAACATTTCTGCAGCATTGAAGGTCCCCAAGAACACAGTGACCTCCATCATTCTTAAATGGAAAAAGTTAGGCTCCACCAAGACTCTTCCTAGAGCTGGCCACCTGGCCAAATTGAGCAATTGAGGGAGAGGGTCCTTGGTCAGGGAGGTGACCAAGAATCTGATGGTCACTATGACAGAGTTCCTCTGTTAGGATGGGAGAACTTTCCAGGACAACCCTCTCTGCAGCACTCTACCAATCAGGCCTTTATGGTAGTGGCCAGACAGAAGCCACTCCTCAGTAAAAGGCACAACAGTCCACTTGGAGTTTGCCAAAAGGCCGCTAAAGGACTCTCAGACCATGAGAAACAAGATTCTCTGGTCTGATGAAACCAAGAATGAACTCTTTGGCCTGAGGAAACATGGCAGCATCCCTACGGCAAAGCATGGTGGTGGCAGCATCATGCTGTGGAAATATTTTTCAGCGGCAGGGACTGGGAGACCAGTCAGGATCGAGGGAAAGATGAACAGAGAAAAGTACAGAGAGATCCCTGATGAAAACCTGCTCCAGAGCTCTCAGACTGGGGTGAAGGTTCACCTTCAAACAGGACAACGACCCTAAGCACACAGCCAAGACAACACACAAGTGGCTTCGGGACAAGTCTCTGAATGTCCTTGAGTGGCCCTGCCAGAGCCCGGACTTGAACATCTCTAGAGAGTAGAGGTCGACCGATTAATCGGAATGGCCGATTAATTAGGGCCGATTTCAAGTTTTCATAACAATCGGAAATCGGTATTTTTGGACACCTTTATGTCATCTTTATTTAACTAGGCAAGTCAGTTAAGAACACATTCTTATTTTCAATGACTGCCTAGGAACGGTGGGTTAACTGCCTCGTTCAAGTGCAGAACGACAGATTTTCACCTTGTCAGCTCGGGGGATCCAATCTTGCAACCTTACAGTTAACTAGTCCTTGTGCACTCCACAGGGAGACGGCTTACTGCATTCGCGTAACAGGCAAAGGTAAGTTGCTAGCTAGCATTAAACTTATCTTATAAAAAACAATCAATCAATCATAATCACTAGTTAACTACACATGGTTGATGATATTACTAGATATTATCTAGCGTGTCCTGCGTTGCATATAATCTGACTGAGCATACAAGCATACCAGTATCTAACTGAGCGGTGGTAGGCAGAAGCAGGCGCGTAAACATTCATTCAAACAGCACTTTCGTGCGTTTTGCCAGCAGCTCTTCGTTGTGCTTCAAGCATTGCGCTGTTTAGGACTTCAAGCCTATCAACTCCCGAGATGAGGCTGTTGTAACCGAAGTGAAATGGCTAGCTAGTTAGCGCGCGCTAATAGCGTTTCAAACGTCACTCACTCTGAGCCTTGGAGTGGTTGTTTCCCTTGCTCTGCATGGGTAACGCTGCTTCGAGGGTGGCTGTTGTCGTGTTCCTGGTTCGAGCCCAGGGAGGAGCGAGGAGAGGGACGGAAGCTATACTGTTACACTGGCAATACTAAAGCGCCTATAAGAACATCCAATAGTCAAAGGTTAATGAAATACAAATGGTACAGAGAGAAATAGTCCTATGTTAAAAGGAACCACCAGCTGTCATATGTTCTCATGTTCTGAGCAAGGAACTTAAACGTTAGCTTTCTTACATAGCACATATTGCACTTTTACTTTCTTCTCCAACACTTTGTTTTTGCATTATTTAAACCAAATTGAACATGTTTCATTATTTATTTGAGGCTAAATTGATTTTATTGACATATTATATTAAGTTAAAATAAGTGTTCATTCAGTATTGTCATTATTACAAATAAATAAATAAATAAATAAAATCGGCCGATTAATCGGTATCTGCTTTTTTGGTCCTCCAATAATCGGTATCGGCGTTGAAAAATCATAATAAACGGTCGACCTCTACTAGAGAGACCTGAAAATAGCTGTGCAGCGACACTCCCCATCCAACCTGACAGAGTTTGAGAGCATCTGCAGAGAAAAATGGGTGAAACTCCCAAAATACAGGTGTGCCAAGATTGTAGAGTCATACCCAGGAGAAGTCACAAGGCTGTAATCGCTGCCAAAGGTACATCAACAAAGATGTCATCAAGGCAAAGGGTGGCTAGTGAAGAATCTCAAATATATTTTTTATTTGTTTAACACTTTTTTGGTTACTACATGATTCCATATGTGTTATTGCATAGTGTTGATGTTGTCACTATTATTCTACAATGTAGAAAATAGTAAAAAATTAAGAAACCCTGGAATGAGTAGGTGTCCAAACTTTCGACTGGTACTGTACGTAAATGTGATATTTCTTACTTTATGGGGGGATTAGGAAAAAGTCAAGGGTTTTGAATACTCTCCAAATGCATTGTATTATTAGTAGCGTGTCAATGCTATAGGCCTATAAACCATTTAAATGTGCATGGAAGCCCATTTATAACTTAGTGGCTTCCCTATAGTAGTCTAGCTGATTGACAGCTCCCATTAGACATCACCATTATGCTGTCATGAAGTGTGAACACTTGCTGACTGCATAAGAGAGAGGACTTCCTGTGAGCGCCATCATGCATCAGCCCTCTAATGGAAATCATTAATTGAAACCGACCAGTCCAGTATGAAACCCATCAGAGAGATCCAGGAGGACCCACACACATACCAAGAGATAGCTGGGATTTGTAAAAGGTCAGATGACAAAGCCTTGAGGCATGTTGATACTTAATATTCCTAATTCCTATTAATATTTGATGATAGTAATTAATAATTCATAATAGGCCTTTTTGTTTCCCCATTTTACAGTTGTCTAAATTAAACTTTACATCACCATAAAAAAGATTGAGCAGGTCAAATAAGCCTTCTTATCTACAACAAACTGCTGGATACTTTCTGGTCAAAAAAGGTGCTGCATCTTACCTGAAGTTCACACCAGGCAACTTCCACCCAAGTGTCGGTATCCAGACCTTTATAGACAGTCTTGAAGGACCCTCTCCCGAGCTCAATATCAAACTTGAGAAACCGTCCCCCAGGGGATGTGGAAACAGCTTTCATTTCGGCCTCTTCCTCGTTCTCATCGCTGGCAGTTCTGATAGCATTTTTACTGCCGTCGGTGGATGCAACGTTCAATGTATCCCCAGCTTTCTCCTTCTCATCAGCGCTGGCACTCTCTGTGGCGCTGTCTTTCTGCCCCCCTTGACTCTCGGTGCTGGAGCCCTCCTGTGGCCCCGACCAAGCCCCCCGTGTCCTGTCAACTATCGTGCGCAGGTTTATGTTGAGGATTTTACTGCTGTTGTCACATTCTGGCACCTCAAAGGCCTGTTCATCCGAGTCCGAGAACCACAAACTTCTCCTGATGAATCTTTGACGTACTATCAGCTGATAATTCGATGGAGGATACGAACTTGGGTCGCTCCCACCTCTCACGACTGTCGAAGTGCCCATATTATTGATGTTTCCGTCGCTGATGGTCTCATAAATATTTATGTTGAGATCACATTGTGAATTGGGAACAGATGGATATTTAAATCCATCGTGCTCGGTACCCGATTCCATGGCGATTTCACTTTTGAATCACTGACGTTTCTAGATGAATGCCATATGGTTGTTCCGGACACTAAGGCGGAGTGGGGACGGAAGACCTGCAGCACCCGCTCGGTTACGCAATTCTCCAGCATGGGGGTATCAAAGGAACGATGTCAGTCTGCACATCCAATCTAGACGAAAGCAAAGAGTTAAAATATTTTAAAAGGAGTGGATGAAAGCATTGACATGGCCTTGCATTTCGCAACACATATGGAATATAACGTTAACTAGCTAAACCAGCTTGGTCTCTGCTTCCTGTCATAAGCAACCAAAGTTGAGAAATGAAAAACAAATGGTTAACACTAAAAAAAAAATAGCTGAATAGGTGTAGCCAGTTTGCTAGCTATTTAGCTAATGCACGTAAACGTCAGCATTTAGCTATAGTACTGATTTAGCAGGTGCACATCAATTTAATGTCGAGATTCGCGTCAGCGAGGGAGTTAATGAAGTGACAACTTTATCCAGCTACCCGTAAAAAAAAGCTAATAACTAGCTCCCACTCCAATAATTCAAAAATATTCGTGGTAGCTTGTCTGTAGCTGCTTATGTACATTTCGAGCAGGCGAAGAAGCTGGGGTTTTGTCTAGGATACAGCTTGTCAAAGTTGACTTGTAACGTTACATTCTCGTAGCAGGTTTAGGAGAATTTAGGCACAACGCAGTAGGTTAGGATAATTAGATTAAAGTTAGGCAAGGGTTATCTAAAATGAGAGAAAAATATATATTTGACAAAAGCGGTATCCCATCTAGAAATGACGAAGCTGGCTGACGCCTACTAGCCGACTGATGACGCTAGCTCCGTCCGACTGAAACAACGACGAGACAGCTAAATTTGTGTTTTTTTTTATTTATCTATCGGTCTATACATATTTGCTTATTTTCGCTCCATGGGTCCAAGCTGTAGCTAATAAATCATAAACGAGAAAACTGTTGCCATTTCGGACCGAATATCACCAACCTTGCATCCCTCGCCTACGTCTTATATAGCCCTGTTGCCGCCAAATGACTAGCGGCTATGCAGGCTGTCTCATCCGATGTGGTGGGAGCTTCGCCTGCTGTGGCGCTTTCTGCAGGTTACCGGCGCGAGTGTCTCATACGGCTTTCAGAGGCGATGAATCTTCAACGTAGTGTTGTAATGCTGATTGAATGTCCAGGTGAATATTCTCAGCATTAAATTGACAACGTTAATAGCTCGCCCACGTTTCGCATCGCACAATATACGCAACTGCGAGGTCCCCTTTTTACACATTGATTCCACGCCCCTAGTAACGACTGGACCTCCTGCTACGTGACAACAGAGGAGGGGAGACGTGTTGACCCAGCCCATTTGCTTGAAATAATATAATCCCGAAAAGATACACGAAATAGGCATATAGGCTATGGCAGTTGATCAAAACCCTAAACTAGCCTACTTCTTTCCATTTATTGAGGTGTATGGCAGGGGGCTATACATTTGATTGAAGACAGCTAAATTAACTAAACTCAGCAAAAAAAGAAACATCCCTTTTTCAGGACCCTGTCTTTCAAAGATAATTTGTAAAAATCCAAATAATTTAACAGATCTTCATTCTAAAGGGTTTAAACACTTTCCCATGCTTGTTCAATGAACCATAAACAATTAATGAACATGCACCTGTGGAACGGTCGTTAAGACACTAACAGCTTACAGACGGTAAGCAATTAAGGTCACAGTTATGAAAACTTAGGACACTAAAAAGGCCTTTCTACTGACTCTGAAAAACACCAAAAGAAAGATGCTCAGGGTCCCTGCTCATATGCGTGAATGTGCCTTAGGCGTGCTGCAAGGAGGCATGAGGACTGCAGATGTGGCCAGGATAATAAATTGCAATGTTCGTACTGTGAGACGCCTAAGACAGCGCTACAGGGAGACAGGACGGACAGCTGATTGTCATCGCAGTGGCAGACCACGTGTAACAACACCTTAATTTAGCTGATCGGTACATCCGAACATCACACCTGATGGACGGATTCACGTTTATCATCTAAGGAATGAGCGTTACACCGAGGCCTGTACTCTGGAGCGGGATCGATTTGGAGGTGGAGGGTCCGTTATGGTCTGGGGCGGTGTGTCACAGCATCATCGGCCTGAGCTTGTTGTCATTGCAGGCAATCTCAACGCTGTGCATTACAGGAAGACATCCTCCTCCCTCATGTGGTACCCTTCCTGCAGGCTCATCCTGACATGACCTTTCAGCATGACAATGCCACTAGCCATACTGCTCATTCTATGCATGATTTCATGCAAGACTGGAATGTCAGTGTTCTGCCATGGCCAGCAAAGAGCCCGGATCTCAATCCAATTGAGCACATCTGGGACCTGTTGGATCGGTTGGTGAGGGCTAGGTCCATTCCCCCCAGAAATGTCCAGGAACTTGCAAGTGCCTTGGTGGAAGAGTGGGGTAACATCTCACAGCAAGAACGGGCAAATCTGGTGCAGTCCATGAGGAGGAGATGCACTGCAGTACTTAATGCAGCTGGTGGCCACACCAGATACTGACTGTTACTTTTGATTTTGACCCCCTTTGTTCAGGGACAAAATTATTAAATTTCTGTTATTCACATGTCTGTGGAGCTTGTTCAGTTTATTTTTCAGTTGTTGAATGTTGTTATGTTCATACAAATATTTACACATGTTAAGTTTGCTGAAAATTAACACAATTGACAGTGAGCGGACGTTTCTTTTTTTGCTAAGTTTATTTCCCATGACTAGGTCTCTCTCAATTCAATTTCAATTTAAGGGCTTTATTGGCATGGGAAACATGCCAAAGCAAGTGAAGTAGATAAAACAAAAGTGAAATAAACAATCAAAAATAACAGTAAACATTACACTCACAAAAGTTCCAAAAGAATAAAGACATTTCAAATGTCATATTATGTGCAAGTAGTTAAAGTACAAAAGGGAAAATAAATAAACGTACATTTGGGTTGTATTTACAATGGTGTTTGTTCTTCACTGGTTGCCTTTTTCTTGTGGCAACAGGTCACAAATTTTGCTGCTCTGACAGCACACCCACTAGATATGGGAGTTTATCAAAATTGGGTTTGTTTTCGAATTCTTTGTGGGTCTGTGTAATCTGAGGCAAATATCAATCAAATGTATTTATAAAGCCCTTTTTACATCATCACAAAGTTCTATACAAAAACCCAGCCTAAAACCCCAAACAGCAAGCAATGCAGATGTCGAAGCACGGTGGCAAGGAAAAACTACCTAGAAAGGCAGGAACCTAGGAAGAAACCTAGAGAGGAACCAGGCTCTTAGGGGTGGCCAGTCCTCTTCTGGCTGTGCCGGATGGAGATTCTAACAGTACATGGCCAAGATGTTCAAACGTTCATAGATGACCAGCAGGGTCAAATAATAATAATCACAGTGGTTGTAGAGGGTGCAACAGGTCAGCACCTCAGGAGTAAATGTCAGTTGGCTTTTCATAGCCGAGCATTCAGAGACAGCAGGTGTGGTAGAGAGAGAGAGTCGAAAAACAGCAGGTCCGGGACAAGGTAGCACCTCTAATATGGTCATACATTTGGCAGGAAGTGCAGCTCAGTTTCCAGTGTTGGAAAAAGTACCCAATTGTAATACTTAAGCAAAAGTAAAGATACCTTAATATAAAATGACACAAGGAAAAGTGAAAGTCACACAGTAAAATACTACTTGAGTAAAAGTCTAAAAGTATTGGGTTTTAAATTTACTTAAGTATCAAAAGTAAAGGTAATTGCTAAAATATACTTAAGTATCAAAAGTAAAAGTATAAATAATTTCAAGCCACACAGCACCATTTTCTTGTTTTTTAAATTTATGGATAGACAGAGGCACTCAGACATAATTTACAAACGAAGCACATGTGTGAATTGGACACTTTTTCTGTCCTGCTAAACATTCAAAATGTAAGTACTTTTGGGTGTCAGGGAAAATGTATGGAGTAAAAAGTACATTATTGTTTTTTAGGAATGTAGAGAAGTAAAAGTAAAAATAGTCAAAAATATAAAGAGTAAAGTAAAGTACTGTAACGACTCTCGTCGTTGGTTGAAGGAGAGGAGGACCAAATTGCAGCGTGGTATGTATCCATATTTATTCGAACACTTATTCAACACGAACAAAAACAATGAACAAAACGAAACCAACGACGCCACAGTCCTGAACATGTGAATCTAGAAAACAAAGAACGCAACGAACAGGAACAATCACCCACAAACAAACAGTGAGAACAGCCTACCTAAATATGGTTCCCAATCAGAGACAACGTAAAACACCTGCCTCTGATTGAGAACCATATCAGGCTAGTTAGACAACCCTAAACCAATGAAAACACATAACATGGAATATACCCACCCAGCTCACGTCCTGACCAACTAAACAAAGACTAAACAAAGGAAATAAGGTCAGGAACGTGACAGTACCCCCCCCCCCCCCCCCAAGGTGCGGACTCCGGCCGCAAAACCTGAACCTATAGGGGAGGGTCTGGGTGGGAATCTGTCCACGGTGGCGCCCCCACCCCACCATAGTCACTACCCGCTTTCGTGGCCTCCTTTTAACTGCAACCCTCCAAATTAACCCCACTGGACTGATGGGCGCCTCTGGACAGAGGGGCAGCTCCGGACTGATGGGCAGCTCCGGACTGAGGGGCAGCTCCGGACAGAGGGGGAATTCCGGCCTCGCCGGCGTGACAGGTAGCTCTGGCAGCTCCTGGCTGACTGACGACTCTGTCAGCTCCTGGCTGACTGACGGCTCTGGCAGATCCTGGCTGACTGACGGCTCTGGCAGATCCTGGCTGACTGACGGCTCTGGCAGATCCTGGCTGACTGGCGGCTCTGGCAGCTCCTGGCTGGCTGGCGGCTCTGGCAGCTCCTGGCTGGCTGGCGGCTCTGGCAGCTCCTGGCTGGCTGGCGGCTCTGGCAGCTCCTGGCTGGCTGACGGCTCTGGCAGCCCCTGTCTGGCTGACGGCTCTGGCGGCTCCTGTCTGGCGGGCGGCTCTGGCGGCTCCTGTCTGGCGGGCGGCTCTGGCGGCTCCTGTCTGGCGGGCAGCTCTGGCGGCTCCTGTCTGGCGGGCGGCTCTGGCGGCTCCTGACTGACGGACGACTCTAGCGGCTCCTGACTGACGGACGGCTCTAGCGGCTCCTGACTGACGGACGGCTCTGAAGGCTCAGGACAGACGGGCGGCTTTGAAGGCTCAGGACAGACGGGCGGCTTTGAAGGCTCAGGACAGACGGGCGGCTTTGAATGCTCAGGACAGACGGGCGGCTCAGACGGCGCTGGGCAGACGGGCAGCGCAGGCGGCGCTGGGCAGACGGACAGTGCAGGCGGCGCTGGGCAGACGGCAGACTCTGGCCGGCTGAGGTGCACAGTAGGCCTGGTGCGTGGTGCCGGAACTGGTGGTACCGGGCTGGAGACACGCACCACAGGGCGAGTGCATGGAGGAGGAACAGGGCTCTGGAGACGCACTGGAAGCCTGGTGCGTGGTGTAGGCACTGGTGGTACTGGGCTGGGGCGAGGAGGTGGCGCCGGATATACCGGACCGTGAAGGCGTACAGGAGCTCTTAAGCACCAAGCCTGCCCAACCTTACCTGGTTTAATGCTCCCCGTAGCCAGGCCAATGCGGCGAGGTGGAATAGCCCGCACTGGGCTGTGCTGGCGAACTGGGGACACCATGTGTAAGGCTGGTGCCATGTACACCGGCCCGAGGAGACGTACTGGAGGCCAGATACGTTGAGCCGGCTTCATGGTACCTGGCTCGATGCCCACTCTAGCCCGGCCGATTCGTGGAGCTGGAATGTACCGCACCGGGCTAAGCACACGTACAGGAGACACCGTTCGCTCTTCCACATAACACGGTGTCTGCCCGTACTCTCGCTCTCCACGGTAAGCACGGGGAGTTGGAGCAGGTCTCCTACCTGACTTCGCCACACTCCCTTTTATCCCCCCCCCAATACATTTTTGGGGCTGACTCTCAGGCTTCCAGCCTCGCTTCCGTGCTGCCTCCTCATACCACCGCCTCTCGGCTTTAGCTGCCTCCAGCTCTTCACGAGGGCGGCAATATTCTCCCGGTTGTGCCCAGAGTCCTCTGCTGTCCAGAATTTCCTCCCAATTCCATAAGTCCTGCGATCGCTGCTCCTGCTGCTGCTGCCGCTTACCACGCTGCTTGGTCCGAGTGTGGTGGGTGATTCTGTAACGACTCTCGTCGTTGGTTGAAGGAGAGAAGGACCAAATTGCAGCGTGGTATGTATCCATATTTATTCAAACACTTATTCAACACGAACAAAAACTATAAACAAAACGAAACCAACGACGCTACAGTCCTGAACATGTGAATCTAGAAAACAAAGAACGCAACGAACATGTCACGTTCCTGACCTGTTTTCTGTTAGTTTTTGTATGTGTTAGCTGGTCAGGACGTGAGTTTGGGTGGGCAGTCTATGTTTTCTGTTTCTATGTTGGTTTGGGTACCTAATATGGTTCTCAATTAGAGGCAGGTGGTCTTCATCTCCTCTGATTGAGAATCATATTAAGGTAGGTGGGGTCACATTGTTTGTTTGTGGGTGGTTGTCTCCTGTGTTAGTGTCTGTCTATGTTGCACCATACGGGACTGTTTCGGTTTGTTTGTTCATTTTGTTCGTTCGGTTTTTATGTAGTCATTTCCCTGTTCGTGCGTTCTTCGTGTTACATGTAAGTTCTTACGTCCAGGTCTGTCTACATTCGTTTTGTTATTTTGTTAGTTAATTCAAGTATAGTTCGTTTTTTGTCTTCGTTGTTTTGTCGTGTCTAAATAAATATAATGTGTAAGTATCACGCTGCGTCTTGGTTCAATCCATGCTCCTCCTCTTCGGATGAAGAGGAAGAGGAGAACCGTTACAGGACCACCCACCCATCCAGAACCAAGCAGCGTGAGTTCGAGCAGTGGACATGGGAGGACGTGTTAAATGGAAAAGGTTGCTACACATGGGAGGAGATCCGAGCTGGAAGAGATCGCCTTCCATGGGAACAGCTGGAGGCGATTAGGAGAGCGGAGGCAACGGGAGAGAGAGACCGGATTTATGAAGGTACTCGGCTAGCACGGAAGCCCGTGAAGAAACCCCAAAAATGTCTTGGGGGAGGCTAAGAGGTAGTGGGCCAAGGGCAGGTAGGAGACCTGCGCCCACTTCCCAGGCTAACCGTGGAGAGCGGGAGTACGGGCAGACGCCGTGTTACGCAGTAGAGCGCACGGTGTCTCCTGTACGTGTGCATAGCCCGGTGCGGGTTATTCCACCTCCCCGCACTGGTAGGGCTAGATTGAGCATTGAGCCAAGTGCCATGAAGCCAAGTGCCATGAAGCTTACATGGCACCAGCCTTACGCATGGTGTCCCCGGTTCGCCTACATAGCCCGGTGCGGGTTATTCCACCTCCCCGCACTGGGTGGGCAACGGGGAGCATTCAACCAGGTAAGGTTGGGCAGGCTCAATGCTCAAGGGAGCCAGTACGCCTGCACGGTCCGGTATTTCCGGCGCTACCTCCCCGCCCCAGCCCAGTACCACCAGTGCCTACACCACGCACCAGGCTTCCAGTGCGTTTTCAGAGCCCTGTTCCTCCTCCACGCACTCTTCCTATGGTGCGTCTCCAGCCCAGTGCCTCCAGTTCCGGCACCACGCACTAAGCCACCTGTGCGTCTCCAGAGCCCTGTACACACTGTTCCACGCTGCGTCTTGGTTCAATCCATGCTCCTCCTCTTCGGATGAAGAGGAAGAGGAGAACCGTTACAGAACAGGAACAATCACCCACAAACAAACAGTGAGAACAGCCTACCAAAATATGGTTCCCAATCAGAGACAACGTAAAACACCTGCCTCTGATTGAGAACCATATCAGGCTAGTTAGACAACCCTAAACCAATGAAAACGCATAACATGGAATATACCCACCCAGCTCACGTCCTGACCAACTAAACAAAGACTAAACAAAGGAAATAAGGTCAGGAACGTGACAAGTACAGATACCCCAAAACACTACTTAAGTAGAACTTTAAAGAATTTTTACTTAAGTACTTTACACCTTGTCACGCCCTGACCTGAGATATATCTGTTTTCTTTATATTTTGGTTAGGTCAGGGTGTGACTAGGGTGGATAGGCTAGTTTTTGTATTGTCTAGGGGTTTTGTATTGTCTAGGGGTTTTGTATGTTTAGAGGTTTTGTGTTGTCTAGGGTTTTTGTATGTTTATGGTGACCTGATATGGTTCCCAATCAGAGGCAGCTGTTTATCGTTGTCTCTGATTGGAGATCATATTTAGGTAGCCATTTCCCTTTGGTGTTTGTGGGTTCTTATTCTATGTTTAGTTGCCTGTCTGCACTATTCATATAGCTTCACGTTTCGTTCGTTTTGTTGTTTTGTTAGTTTGTTCAGTGTTCTTTCTTTAATAAAAGAAGAATGTACGCATACCACGCTGCACCTTGGTCCGATCTTTATGACGAACGTGACACACCTCTTGAGAGCCTACGTGTACTTTGCCTTTCTCAATATTTTGTTATTTTTTTTAACCTTTATCTATAGCAAGGCTATGCTCACTGAGTCTGTACATAGTCAAAGCTTTCTTTAAGTTTGGATCAGTCACAGTGGTCAGGTATTCTGCCACTGTGTACTCTCTGTTTAGGGCCAAATAGCATTCTAGTTAGCTTTGTTTTTTTGCTGATTCTTTCCAATGTGTCAAGTAATTATATTTTTGTTTTCTCATGATTTGCTTGGGTCTAATTGTGTTGCTGTCCTGGGGCTCTGTGGGGTCTGTTTGTGTTTGTGAACAGAGCCCCAGGACCAGCTTGCTTAGGGGACTCTTCTCCAGGTTCATCTCTCTGTAGGTGCTGGCTTTGTTAAGGAAGGTTTGGGAATCACTTCCTTTTAGGTGGTTGTAGAATTTAATAACTATTTTCTGTATTTTGATAATTAGCTGGTATCGGCCTAATTCTGCTCTGCATCCATTATTTAATGTTTTACGCTCTACACAGAGGATGTTTTTGCAGAATTCTGCATGCTGAGTTTCAATTTAGTGTTTGTTCCATTTTGTGAATTCTTGATTTGTGAGCGGACCCCAAACCTTCATAAAGGGCAATGGGTTCTATAACTGATTGAAGTATTTTTAGCCAGATGCTAATTGATATGTCGAAATGTCTCTCAGATCGTTCACAGCTTTGTGGAAGTTACCTGTGGCGCTGATGTTTAGACCGAGGTATGTATCGTTTTTTGTGTGCTCTTGGGCAACGGTTTCTAGATGGAATTTCTATTCGTGGTCCTGGCAACTGGACCTTTTTTGGAACACCATTATTTTTGTCTTACTGAGATTTACTGTCAGGGCCCAGGTCTGACAGAATCTGTGCAGAAGATCTAGGTGCTGCTTTAGGCCCTCTTTGGTTGGGGACAGAAGCACCAGATCATCAGAAAACAGTAGACATTTGACTTCAGATTCTAGTAGGGTGAGGCCGGGTGCTGCAGACTGTTCTAGTGCCCTTGACAGTTTGTTGATATCACATTTCAGGTAAGACCCAGATGCAGACAGTGTCGAAGTAACAAAAGTTTATTACTAGTACAGGGGCAGGCAAACCGACAAGTCAAGGGCAGGCAGAGGTCAGTAATCCAGATAGGGTGCAAAAGGTCCAGAACGGCAGGCAGTCTCTGGGTCAGAGCAGGCAGGGATCAATATTCCAGTGGGTGTGGCAGGGTACAGAATGGCAGGCAGGTTCAGGGTCAGGGTAGGCAGAATGGTCAAAACTGTGAAAAACTATAAAACAGGAACTAGAACAGACAGGAGTAAGGGGGAAAACACTTGTAGGTTTCACGAAACAAAACGAACTGGCAACAGACAAACAGAGAACACAGGTATAAATACACTGGGGATAATGGGGAAGATTTGCGACACCTGGAGGGGGGTGGAGACAAGCACAAAGACAGGCGAAACAGATCAGTTTTGACAGTACCCCCCCTACCCCCAACCATACCTGGTTGACTGGGGTGACGGCATTGGAAATCTGCGATGAGACCAGGGACCCAGCACCTCTCCTCCGGGCCATAATCCTCCCAGTCAACCAGGCACTGGAACCCCTTGCCCCGAGGTCGAAACTTCAGGAGACGCCTCACCGTGTACGCCGGTTGGCCGCTAATGAGACGGGGGTGGGCCTGGAAACGGGAGACAAAGGGCTGTGAGACATGGGTTTAATTCTGTAAACATGAAAAGTGGGATGTGTACGGAGGGTACAGGCAACAGAAGACGAACAGCAGAGGGGCTAATGACCTTGGAGATGGGGAAAGGGCAGATAAACCGGGGGGAGAGTTTGCGGGGTTCCACCCGGATGGGCAGATCCCGGGTGGACAGCCATACCTTCAGCCAGAGACGATACCGGGGAACCGGGGTCCGGTGGCGAGCCGCTTGTTGTCGATACCCGGAGGTAGTCTTGAGAGAGGCCGACTGGGCTCTCTTCCAGGTACGACAACAGTGGCGGACAAACATCTGGGCCAAAGGTACGCCGACCTCATTCTTCTGCTCAGGGAAGAGCGGGGGCTGATACCCCAGGGAACACTCAAAGGCAGTCCATGGATCCGGAAGACATGCTGCACCATGAGCTGGGCCGTCTCTTTGGCAGAGGTTAGCTTAGGTAGAGGAATGAAATGGGCGGCTTTGGAAAACCGATCCCCTACGGTCAGGATGGCGGTGTTGCCATCAGATGGGGGGAGACCCGTGACAAAGTCCAGGGATATGTGAAACCAGGGAAGGTAAGGGACAGGTAGAGGTTGAAGAAGATCAGCCGGAGCTTGCCGAGGAGTCTTGTTCTGTGCACAGTTCGTGCATTGCGGCGACGAATGCGGAGACGTCAGGAAGCATGGTTAGGCCACCAAAAGCATTGTCGCACAAAGGCCAGGGTCCGCCGGGAGCATGGGTGGCAGATAAGCCTGGAGGAGTAGGCCCACTCCAGGACTGAGAAGCAGACCACTACAGGAACAAACATCAGGTTATCTGGGCCCGACCCGGGGTTCGGCTTGGATCGCTGCGCCTCACGAACCTCCTTCCCTATTCCCCAGCTGAGTGCCGTCAACAGGCATGAAGTGGGAAGGATGGTCTCGGATTCCGGGGTTGAAGCCGTGGGGCTATAGCGGGCTGACAGTGCATCCGGCTTAACATTCTTGGATCCCAGCCGGTATGAGAGGGAGAAGTTGAACAAGGATGAACTAAGATGGGAGCTGTGGTGAAGCGATGTTTGAGATCCCGGAACACCCGGTCAACAGCTGGGGACCACGTGAACGGAACCTTGGGAGAGGTGAGTGCAGACAGGGGAAAGCCAGGGTGCTGTAACCCCGGATAAAGCGGCGATAAATGTTGGCAAATCCCAGGAAAAGTTGCAACTGCTCCCTGGATGTAGGCTTGGGCCAATCCACCACCGCTCTCACCTTTCCGGGATCCATCTGTACGCTCCCTGCAGCGATGATGGAACCCAGAAAGGGGATGGTGGAGCGATGGATTTTGTGCTTCTCTGCTTTTACAAATAGCTGGTTCTACAGGAAGCGTTGGGGAACCTGTCGTACGTGGAGCACTTGTTCTTGGGTGGAGCGGGAGAAGATGAGGATGTCATCGAGGTAGATGAAGACGAACCGCCGGTTCAACATGTCGCGGAAAACATCATTAACCAGAGCCTGGAACAAAGCAGGGGCGTTGGTAAGGCAAAATGGCATGACCAGATACTCATAGTGATGCTGGCCATGTTGAAGGAAGGCATTCTTCCACTCGTCTCCTTCCCGTATCCGCACCAGGTGGTAGGCATTCCATAGGTCCAGCTTGGAGAACACAGTGGCCCCCTGGAGCGTCTCGAAGGCAGAGGAGATGAGGGGTAGAGGGTAGCGGTTCTTCACCGTGATGTTGTTGAGACCCTGGTAGTCAATGCACGGGTGCAGGGTTTCGTCCTTCTTCTCCACAAAGAAAAACACTGCGCCGGCGGGGGAGGCAGAAGGACGGATGAACCCTGCAGCTAGGGAGTTCTCAATGTAGGTGTCCATAGCCTTGGTCTCCGGACCTGACAGAGAGTACAGTCGTCCCCGGGGAGGAGTGGTGCCTGGCAGAAGGTCATCCTGCAGTCATATGGTCAGTGCAGCAGAAGCGAAGTGGCCCGGGCCTTACTGAACACCTCCCGGAGGTCCTGGTCCTCCGCGGGAATGGCACAGAGGTTCGGGGCAACTTCAGAGTCCCCAGGAAGATGTCCCGGGGCAGGCTGTGCTGACTTCAGGCAATGGGCGAGGCAGAACGAGCTCCAGCCCATGATAGCACCAGCAGACCAGTCGCTGCGGTTCCCTGACACACGTAGGTTGATGGGGGGTGGTATTGTGGGTGACCCGTTCTATAGAGCCCCTGTCCAGTGCTCTAATGTCCATGTGAATGAAGTGGGGCTCAACATCATTAGTGAAGAGGCAACTCTGGGATGCTGGTCTTCTAGGCAGAGTTGGAAAGAAAAAAGCCAAATGACCCCAAACTTTTGAACAGTAGTGTATGTTATTGGACATTGATCTAGTAATGATACCAGGATAATTTTACATGGTTATGGAAAAGCGAGACCAGTCATGTAATACGATATGGGAGTGAATTGTTAGACTCGGTGGAGAGATATATGTTGCCGTGTCTAAGGGTAGCACATGTTAAATTAAGCGCACATATAGGTTGGGGTACATTAACTTGTTTGGGGTAGGGGGCAGTATTTTCACGTCCGGATGAAAAGCATGTCCAGAATAAACGGCCTGCTACAAAGCCATAAAAGCTAGAATATGCATATTATTAGTAGATTTGGATAGAAAACACTCTGAAGTTTCTAAAACTGTTTGAATGATGTGTGAGTATAACAGAACTCATATGGCAGGCAAAAACCTGAGAAAAAATCCAACCAGGAAGTGGGAAGTCTGAGGTTGGTCGATTTTCAACTCAGCTCCTATTGAAGATACAGTGGGATATTGGTAATGTTGCACTTCCTAAGGCTTCCACTAGATGTCAACAGTCTTTAGAACCTTGTCTGATGCTTCTACTGTGAAGTGCGGCCGAATGAGAGGGGATTGAGTAAGGTCTACCATGGCCTGAACATGCGCTGACCATGCGCGTTCATGTGAGAGCGAGCTCTGTTCCATCGCACTTCTGAAGACAAAGGAATTCTCCGGTTGGAACATTATTGAAGAATTATGTTAAAAACATCCTAAAGATTGATTCAGTACTTCGTTTGTCATGTTTTTACGGACTAAAATATAACCTTTTAAACTTTCGTCCGTACTCTCCGCTGGACTTGTGAGTTTGGAAAGTGTACTGAACGCTAGAACAACAAGGAGGAATTTGGACATAAATGATGGACATTATCGAACAAAACAAACATTTATTGTGGAACTGGGATTCCTGGGAATGCATTCTGATGAAGATCATCAAAGGTGAGTGAATGTTTATAATGTTATTTCTGACTTCTGTTGACTGCACAATATGGCGGATATTTTTGTGTCTTGATTGGGCTCTGAGTGCCGACCTCAGATTATTGCATGGTTTGCTTTTTCCGTAAAACTTTTTTGAAATCTGACACAGCGGTTGCATTAAGGAGAAGTGCATCTAAAATACCATGCATAACACTTGTATTTTCATCAACATTTATAATGAGTATTTTTGTAAATTGATGTGGCTCTCTGCAAAATCACCCGATGTTTTGGAACTTCTGAACGTAACGCGCCAATGTAAACTCAGATTTTTGGATATAAATATGAACTTTACCGAACAAAACATACTTGTATTGTGTAACATGAAGTCCTATGAGTGTCATCTGATGAAGATCATCAAAGGTTAGTGATAAATTTTATCTCTATTTCTGCATTTTGTGAATCCTCTCTTTGGCTGGAAAAATGGCTGTGTTATTCTGTGAATAGGCACTCACCTAACATAATCGTTTGGTTTGCTTTCGTCATAAAGCCTTTTTGAAATCGGACACTGTGGCTGGATTTACAACAAGTGTATCTTTACAATGGTGTAAAATACAGGTATGTTTGAGGACCTTTAATTATGGGATTTCTGTTTTGAATTTGGCGCCCTGCAGTTTCACTGGCTGTTGAAGAGGTGGCACGCTACCGTCTCACGTACCCTAGAGAGGTTAAAACAAACAATTAATGATTTGAGGGAGTACAGTGGGCTTATTATTATCATGTTTCGTTTGTAGTTAAAACCTTTGGGTTGCTGATTATGATATTAGTATGGTGAATGATAAGGACATTACATTTCTCTTCCAGGAGAATGGGTGTAGTAATTTTCTCTCTGAAATGTTTCCCGAGGATATGGTCTTGGGTGAGGGGTTTGTGAAATTCGGCAGTTTTATAGGTATATAGGTATCCGGATTCGGTGGTAAAGAGGAGTTAACAAATTAAGTAAGGCCTGGCCATTGTACTGAAGAAACTTACTGTAAACCTGAGATACAAAATGTATGAAATGTTTTACATTTTTTTATCAGTTAGTCTAATATAGAAAGTAACATTTATTTGAAGGGTTTGAATGACATCTGAACTCTATCCTGACTTTCTAGTGTGGTTTGATTGCTCTCACTGGAAAGCCCGGAGATATTGGATGATGATTTAAAGGTCATATTTAATACTGATTTGAAGGTCATTTGTAACACTGATAATTACGGAAAGGTTTTATAACTAATAGGACCACGAGAAGGATAGACGTGTCTCTAGTCTATTTTTTACTGGAAGTTATGGGTACAAATGTTTATTTTCTTTAGTTATTAAGGGTACTAATTCGAATTTGATTTGTTGTGTTGTTGTTTTTACACATTAGTCACTATGTGAATTATGTGTCAAAATGGGGGAATTACCTTTTTTTTTTGGTTTTTGGATTGAAGTTTACACACCTTGAGTGATATGTAGGTATGTATTGAGTGATATATGAAGGAGTGTATTGTTGCATTGTTTGTTCTGTTTTCTTTTGATAAATCTCACCAGATTGGGTCTGCTGGATGATTAAGGATAATTTCCTGATCCTATGACTCTGCGATGAGGTTGACAGTGTGATAAGCTAATTTGAAAAATTGTTTCAACAGAATGTTATTTTTTATTTTTTATTTGACATGTGCTTTAGAGATTTGCATTAAGAATATTGGTAGTAGTAATACTTTGTCATACAGTAGAACATTTGTTTGGATTTCTTGAATACTTGTTTGGATTTCCTGAATCAGAAAGGAACTGAACTAAACTGTTGTTTTGATCTGTCCTTTATTCGAGATTATGGATTGTGACTACAGATGGTATCTAGATGCATGGAAGGGAATTTGACCAAACAGGGTGTGGACCTCAAAACCCCCTCTAACCGACTGAAGAAATGGCGTTCACTACGGCCCTGTCCTGCACCACTTCTATCGAGAGACCTGAGTCTGAGCCAGTAACCGATGTACAGCATCCAGTAGAAGTTATCAAATGCTTTTCTCTCTGAAGTGCAACAGAAGTCCACGTGGAGTGAGCTTGGAGAGAGATCCGTTCCAAAATGTCCCTTATATTGCTGATATACTGGTTGGCAAATGGACGAGACATAATGAGTTGTAGTGGGGTTCAGATATCCCTCTAGTGGTGTGGGGGCTGTGCCTTGGCAAAGTGGGTGGGGTTATATCCTTCCTGTTTGGCCCTGTCCGGGGGTATCATCGGATGGGGCCACAGTGTCTCCTGACCCCTCCTGTCTCAGCCTCCAGTATTTATGATGCATTAGTTTATGTGTCGGGGGCCTAGGGTCAGTTGTTATATCTGGAGTACTTGTCCTGTCTTATCCGGTGTCCTGTGTGAATTTAAGTATGCTCTCTCTAATTCTCTCTTTCTCTCTTTCTTTCTCTCTCTCGGAGGACCTGAGCCCTAGGACCATGCCTCGGGACGACCTGACATGACTCCTTGCTGTCCCCAGTCCACCTGGCCGTGCTGCTGCTCCAGTTTCAACTGTTCTGCTTGCGGCTATGGAACCCTGACCTGTTCACCAGATGTGCTACCTGTCCCAGACCTGCTGTTTTCAACTCTCTAGAGACCGCAGGAGCGGTAGAGATACTCTTAATGATCGGCTATGAAAAGCCAACTGACATTTACTCCTGAGGTGCTGCACCCGCGACAACTACTGTGATTATTATTATTTAACCATGCTGGTCATTTATGAACATTTGAACATCTTGGCCATGTTCTGTTATAATCTCCACCCGGCACAGCCAGAAGAGGACTGGCCACCCCTCATAGCCTGGTTCCTCTCTAGGTTTCTTCCTAGGTTTTGGCCTTTCTAGGAAGTTTTTCCTAGCCACCGTGCTTCTACACCTGCATTTCTTGCTGTTTGGGGTTTTAGGCTGGGTTTCTGTACAGCACTTTGAGATATCAGCTGATGTACGAAGGGCTATATAAATAAATTTGATTTGATTTCAGGTGAGACATTGAAATTGGGACATTGTCATGTGCCATCCATTTTGAACTGTGAAGCTATCTGAAGAAGAAAAATGAAGAAATACCAGAAGATTGAGTGCTGGAGAAGTTGGTCAACTGTACCCATAATTGATTTAGACTTGTCTGAAATTGTTATTGTGGGGTATCTGATTGATGGAGGTCTACACAGCTAAATGTATAGTTATTTAGGCTAAGAATGCATTGCGATACTGATCTGTAATTATAACCCTGATGAGAGAGTTAATTGGGTTAATTATAAGGTGAATATGTTGTACGTTAATATGGATGTACATTCTGCAAGTGTTGATGTATGTCACGACTTCTACCGAAGTCGTTGCCTCTCCTTGTTCGGGCGGTGCTCGGCGGTCGACGTCACCGGTCTTCTAGCCATCATTGATCCATTTTTCATTTTCCTTTGGTTTTGTATTGTCTTCCCACACACCTGGTTTCAATCCCATTCATTACCTGTTGTGTATTTAACCCTCTGTTTCCCCTCATGTCTTTGTCAGAGATTGTTTTATGTCAGTGTTGTTTATGGTTGTATAGGTGCGCGACGGGTCCTCGTACCCATGTTTATTTTATGTATGTACATATTAGTGTTTGGAGCATGTTAAGTGGACATATATTAAAAGACTCCATTTACACTCCGTTTGACTCTCCTGCGCCTGACTTCCCTGCCACCTATACACACGGTTTTAATTTTGAGTGATAGAACCAATGTGAATCACTGATCAATGTCATTCATAATGTTGGTTGGATAATTAATTGGGTTTTGAATTATGATTTGGAAACAGAATGATTTTTAAAACTGACTGATTGATTTGAGTAAGTTTTAGTATGTTAAAAACTATATGAGTGGAGCAATTCATGTATTATGGTTTGATTGTTTTCATTGTTGTTATGCTAATGATGACATGGGCAAATAACTCTTATTATACTACCAGACTCTTATTACCAGAATCTTAATATACTGCTCAGTTTATACACTGCCCCCACCCACCCCTACCCCAATACAAGTGTAAATATTGTACTATAAATTGTGACTTCCTGTATTATACTTATGCTAAAATATTTATTAATTTCTACTGAGCCATTTACTTTATGTTCATATTCTTATCTTTTATTATTATCGTTGTTGCATTGTTGAGAAGGAACCTGCAAGTAAGCATTTCATTGGAGCATACGACTAATTAAACTTGAAACTCACGACTGCAGATAAAGCAAAGAAGAGAGGATCAAATCTCATTTACATATTGAATATGCATATTTGAGAAGAAACATGGCTGAAAACAGTCTTCTATTAAGTTTTCTAGGTAGTCTTTATATCATCTACTCTTCTGGACATGGAAGCGACCAGAGGGAGGCATACTTTCCACTGAACCCTACACTAAAAGCAAGACCTGCAAGGGTGCACCCTGGGCAATAATTTCTGTAGGCCTATAATGGATTAACAAAACAAATTGGTGCATTTATCACTGTACATTTTAGGTGGTATCATCATAATTTATTTTATATAATAATGTTTGTTTTTATGTTAACTGCTGCTATTGAAATCATTAAACAAACTGCAAAAGACAATCCACTCATAGAATCCTCTCATGGAGAGTTAAATTGCACTGGTTCAAGTTACCCTATTGCGATCAATATGATTAATAAATAATTTAATATAATTAATTTGCTACTCTTACCAATATGGCATGAATATTTATGTTTTTATAATTGATTGATATATTGATTTGCTACTCTAACATGACCATAAATATAGGGTGAATTCGGAAAGAGTGGGACGTCATATAAACTATGACTGCCTAATCCTGACGCATTTATTTCTTGGTCTGACAAGAAAAAATCTAAACTATTGTTATTAAGCAGAGAAATCACATGATTAAAATCACATCACTTCATTGGTGTGCCTTCTTAAAAGGTGGCAGAGCAAGCTTCAAACAGGAAGCTCACCCCACGAAGCACAGCGTAAGATCAGTGACAGCTTTTTTTCTGTTTTGCTGTTTAGGTTATTAACCTGTCATGAATAATGCACAGGGCCAAATTGTGATGTAAATGTCCATACTATGTACTGGTGCATCAAAATACATAAAAAGTTGCCAATATTATGTTTACATTTTGTAATTCAGTCATTTTTAGTTGTCCCGATTTACCAACCATACCTAGCTAAAGTAGGACAATATTTAGCAGCTAAAGTGGGACAGTCTTCTAGGTTTTTCCAATGGAGGAAAGAGATCCAGTTTACATTAGCGACCCTCTGTACTTAGGTTAGGTGTAACAGTATAGCTTCCCTACCTCTCCTCGCCCCGACCTGGGCTCAAACCAGGGACCCTCTGCACACATTAACAACTGCTTCCCACGAAGCATTGTTACCCATCGCTCCACAAAAGCCACTACTTCAAGGTCTCAGAGTGAGTGACGTCACCGATTGAAACGCTATTAGCGCGCACCCCGCTAATTAGCTAGCCATTTCACATCGGTTACATAGGCAGGGGTCTGTGTTGGGGGCGCCGTGTCCGGGGTGCTGTAAGTGTTATTTAAGATACTCTTCAAGAGGTAGGGTTTCAGACGTTTTCGAAAGATGGGCAGGGACACCACTATCCTGCATTTAGGGGGAAGCTTGTTCCACCATTGGGGTGCCAGGACAGAGAAGAGCTTTGACTGGATTGAGCGGGAACTGCCCTCCAGTAGGGGTGGTAGGGTCAAGAGACCAGAGGTGTCGGAACGGAGTGCTCGGGTTGGGGTGTAGGGTTTGAGCATAGCCTGACGCCTCAATCACACCTACAGCGTCATTGTATGTGTAGATGGCTTGACAGAAATGGTAGCAGAAGGTGAATGTTAAACTTTTGTTCCACACATATCCAGATGATGCTGCATACCATTTTGCGCAATGAAGCTGTAGGTTTGTTCGAGGCGTGAAGGTTCCCCTTGCTGCTCTCTAGGCAAGCACCAGGGTCTTGAAGATGATGCAAGCTTCAACAGGAAGCCAGTGGAGTGTGGGGAGGAGCTGGGTAACATGGGAGAACTTAGGAAGGTTGAACACCAGGTGGGCTGCGGCATTCTGGATAAGTTGCAGGGGTTTGATGGCACAAGCGGGGAGCCCAGGCAACAGAGAGTTTCGGTATTCTAGATGGGATATGACAAGTACCTTGATTAGGACCTGCGCCTCTTCCTATGTGTGGAAAGGTTGTACTCTATGGATGTGGTAGAGCATGAACCTGCAGGAGCGAGTCACTGCTTTGATGTTTGCAGAGAACGACAGGGGGTTGTTCAAGGTCACGGCAATGTTCTTTTCACTCTGGGAGGGGGACATCGTGGAGTTGTCAACCATGATAGAGAGGTCTTGGAGCGGGCAGGCCTTTCCCGGGAGGAAGAGCAACTCTGTTTTGTCGAGGTTGAGCTTGAGGTGGTGGGCCGACATCCACCTGGGTGTCAGAAGTGGGTGAAGGTGTTAAACCAAAACCTCATACCTTTTAAAGGGTTAATAAATTGTGTTATGATAAACTGTAAGGAGACCTCTGTGTGTGTGTTAACACCTGTTTTGAGTGATGTGCCCTGCAGACACTATCAGAAGGTGGAAACCGCCTACGCTCATACTCCTCCTGTCTGGGTCCCACTGTGACTGTCTGAGGTTCTGAGAATATGACTGGTTTTCTGAGAACACAAGGCCACCGCAGGCCTGATGGAAGAGGGGGGAAACCGCCACCTGGCAGAAGATGCTTAGACTTATCTGTTGTGAAATGTCACTTTATTATTAACCTATACCTTTATAAGCTGCAGGATGTCTTAGACACCTCACAGAACCTGGGGAGAGCTATCATATACTGTACTTTGTACCAACTTCTGCCTACAATTGTATTACTAAAGGATCATTTTAATACTTAAACAAAGTCTGTGTTTCCTTTCTACTACCAATATATAAGTTTGATAATTATATAGACCTGATCATCTTGGTGTAAAGAGAAAAGAGGAGAGGGCCTAGAACCAAGCCATGGGGGACACCAGTAGTGGAAGCACATGGTGCAGACACAGATACTCTCCAGGCCACCTGATAGGAGTGACCTGCCAGGTAGGATGCAATCCAGGAGTGTGCAGAGCCTGAAACACCCAACCCTGAGAGGGTGGAGAGGAGGATCTGATGGTTCACGTTTTCGAAGGCAGTTGATAGATCTAGGAGGATGATAACAGAGGAGAGAACGTCAGCTTTGGCAGAGCAGAGAACCTGTGCGACACAGAGGAGAGCGGTTTCAGTTGAGTGCGCTGCCTTGAAGCCTGACTGGTTAGGGTCAAGAAGATTGTTCTGAGAGAGGTAATGAGAGAGTTGGTCAGAGACAGCACACTCAAGGGTTTTGGAAAGAAAAGAAAGAAGGGATACCGGTCTGTAGTTTTTGACGTCAGAGGGGTCGAGTGTTGGTTTCTTGATGTCAGAGGAGATGCATCCACTGCTCAGGGATGAGTTGTTGAGGGAAATGAGTAATGTGAGAAGGTCTTCAGAGATGGTATGGAGAAGGGAGGAGGGGATGGGGTTGAGTGGTCAGGTTGTCGGGCGGCTGGACATCACTAGTTGCAGGATTTCATCTGGAGAGAGGAAAGGAGAAATAGATGAAGGTGTGGGGTAGTTATCTGTGTGTGGGACTAGTGGACTCAGTAGGCTGAGTGAAAGAGGAACGGATGTCATCAACCTTTTTTTCAAAGTGGTTTACAAAGTCAACCGCAGAGAGGGATGAAGGTGGAGGATTAAGGAGGGAGGAAAAAGTGGAGAAGAGTTTCCCAAGGTTAGAGGCGGAAGCTTCAAATTTTGAATGATAGAAAGCAGCTTTAGCAGCGGATACAGAGGAAGACGGTAGAGCAGAGGGAGTGGAAGGAAGAAAGGTCCTCCGGAAGTTTAGTTTTCCTCCATTTCCGGAGGGTTGGATAGGGTTGGAGGAGCGATGGAGAGAAAAGGAAACAAAGTTGTGATTAGAGACATAGAGGGGAGTTGCAGTTAGATTAGTAGGCGAACAGCCTCTAGTGAAGATGCGGTCAAGCGATATTGCCTGCCTTGTGAGTTGGAGTTGGAGTTGTGCTACATGTTTGCCATGGTACCAGTCAGAGTTTATGGGCTACTGCACTAATCAGATCAAATAAAATTTGTCACATGCATTGTAAACTACAGGTGTGGACAACAGGAGGTTGATGGCACCTTAATTGGGGAGGACGGGCTCTTGATAATGGCTGGAGGGGCATAAGTGGAATGGTATCAAATACATCAAACACATGAGCTTTGTTCGAATACCCATACTAACATACTGTATACTACATACTGAATGAGTATATACTACATACTACTAGTTCATTTTAGTATTCTGTAAACGGAACAGTATCCTTTCAGTTGAGCCTACTAACTCTTCGCAGGTCTACCAGAAGTTGATGCTGTTGCTATACAACCTCTTGCTAGCTAGTTAGCATAACAAGTTACTAGTTAGACATTTTACGACTTCGGGTGTGTTCTTAAATTCATTCTGGAGTGCCAGAATTCACTCGTAAATTCAGAGCGTTGCCAGATTGTCCGTTTGTAAATTCAGAGTGTTTCGCTCATGGAGCGTACATTGGACTCTCGGGCCGAGGAGTAAGGTTGATTTGAGCGTTCTGACCTTACAATCGCAGTCAAGCACCCAAGCTAATGTTGGCTAGCTTGCTAGCTACTTCCAGACACAAATGAGAGTGACCACTCTGACCATTTTACTCACTCTAGCAGAGCTGGTTAGGCAGTTTTAATCTTTTCCAGAGCGTTGGTGAATAAACTGTGTTGCTGGCAACAATTTAATTATGCTTTATTGACGAAATTAACTGACACCGGCCGTATTCAACCGGTGTTGAGCGCTGTAAATTCATTATTCTCAGACGAGAGTGCTCTGAAATCAGAGTAGATAGCCAGAGCAAATTTACGAAGCACCCGAATGTCCATTTAACTAAGCTAAGAATGATGTGAATAATCAAATAAATAAACATTAGGTAGTTAGTTAGATAGCCTATAGCTAATATACTGGCAAGTTTGATGTATAAGTAGCCAACTAACATTAGGTAGCTAGTTAACATACCGGTACATACTGCTGTAATGATATGCTATGTGGTTCGTAAGGACAGCGTAGCTAACAAATTGTCAGATAACAGAACGTGTAAGGTAACTTATTTGAAAAGTATTGACTTTATTACATTGCTCAATATTTTGTTAACATTTGTCATAATTATTTAAAGCAGTGAATTTGTATCCGCTATCGTTGGACCTCAGCTGCATATTTTCCGCCATTTTCTTCAAATCTGAAAACAATGTGAAGCCACGGCCATTTCTTGAAGAATTGCATGATGGGCCCTAAAGTATGGAAATAGTGTCTTCTGCGTGTATACTTCATATTTTGGCGAATATAATACGACATCTGGGAACTTTTGGCATACTAACTTTATCCATACTGTGACCAATAAGCATATTATATACTCAATTCACGTCACAAATAGTACGGCTAGTGTGGGTAGTATGAGTATTGGAACACAGCTATGGTTTCCATTTGCTTGATGTCATTCCATTCAATCCGTTCTAGCCATTATTATGAGCCGTCCTCCCCTCAGCAGCCTGTGGTGTGGAATAACAGTGAAATGCTTACTTATGGGCCCTTCCCAACAATGCAGAGAGAAAGAAAATAGATAGAAAAGTCAAACGCACGATCACAAAATATATAATAGATACACAATGAGTAACGATAACTTGGCTGTATACAAGGGGTACCAGTACCGAGGTGATATGCAGGGTATGAGGTAATTGAGGTAAATATGTACATATAATTAGGAATTAAAGAGGCAGGGGTGTAAGATTCCCACAAAGGACAAGTGCCTCACCAACTCTGTGGGACGTAAGTATTGATGGTGATGCCATGATATGAAGAAAAAAACAAAATAGTATCAAAGATAATATTTTATCTACACTTACAAAATGACCTGTTATAATATGGTTCACCATCATTTTCTCTAAATGTCTATGTGTCTACAAAATCTTTAGCCTTACAAAAATGAGCCTTACGTCTGATGTCCACCAGATGCAAATGCGTCTTCTTCTGCCAGATGTCTAGCCCGGATTTCCCAAACTTGACGCAGATGTGCTTCGTATTTGAACTAGCTAAAAGTTAGCTTGTTGGAGTCTGTGTGTACTTCCGTTTGTACCACTGCATGCTAACGCAACGCAGGAGTTGAAAAAATTGAATGCATGAAGTACACAGAATGCACCGCAGCCGAGTGCAGCATCCCTAGCGTAGCATTGCGAACTGCTTCATTGACAATTAATGACTTCCACCTGAACACAAAGGGTTTGATGCATCTGGTGGACATGAGGCGTTATTTGTAACCATATTGGATGCAATTTAGGAAACGCAGAATTTTTTTACAACTTTTTTACAACCATTTTTTAAAAATATTTTTTTACAACACCCTTTTATAGCACAGATATCAGATGCATAACACTATTCAAGTCTAACTTGGATTGTCAAAATCATGTAACATATCAATGCAGTGTGGTGCCAGGACAACAACCTCTCCCTCAATGTCAGCGAAACAAAGGAGCTGATCGTGGACTACAGGACACGGAGGGCCTAGCACGCCCCCATCCACATCGATGGAACTGTAGTGGAGCGGGATCTTCAAGTTTCTCAGTGTCCACATCACTAAGGAATTAACATGGTCCACACACACCAACACAGTCATAAAGAAGGCACGACAACACCTCTTCCTCCTCAGGAGGCTGAAAAGATTTGACATGGGCCCTCAGATCCTCAAAAGTTCTACAGCTTCACCATTGAGAGCATCTTGACTGGCTGCATCACCGCTTGGTATGGCAACTGCTTGGCATCCGACCACAAGGCGCTACAGAGGGTAGTGAGTACGACCCAGTACTTCACTGGGTCCATTCTCTCTGCCATCCAGGACCTCTATACCAGGCGGTGTCAGAGGAAGGCCCTAAAAAGTCTGGAACCAACAGGACCCTGAATAGCTTCTACCCCCAAGCCTACTAAATAGTTAACCAAATAGCTACCCGGACTATCTGCATTGACCCTCTTTGCACTAACTCATTTGACTCATCACATACGCTGCTGCTACCGTTTATTATCTATCCTTTTGCCTAGTCACTTTACCCCTACCTATATGTACAATTCTATCTCAATTGCCTTGTACCCCTGCACAGTGACTCGGTACTGGTACCCCGTGTATAGCCAAGTTATTGTTACTCATTGTGTATTTATTCCTCGTGTTATTATTTTTCTATATTTTTCTCTCTACATTGTTGGGAAGGGCCCGTAAGTAAGTATTTCATTGTTAGTCTACACTTGTTGTTTATGAAGCACGTGCCAATTAACATTTGATTTGAAATGTATGGTTTTACATTTACCCCTCTATGTAACCTAGGCTATTGTTATAATAAAAGCCTGAGACTTCTTGTCAGCTGAGCCCTTCAGTGCTTGGGATAGATTGTGAAAATGAGGATAGTATTATTTTGATTTGGGACAGTCAGAGTCTACAGTTCAGACCAAGGCCTTTCCTGAAATGGCTGACATCTATTTGCCAGGTCTCAGGTGACAGTCTACGACTGAAGAATGTTGTGCTTTATGCACCTGAGTGGCCCAGTTAATAATTCATTTTCCTTGTGTTTGATCCCTGGCACGTTGTGCCAATAAGAAACCATGTTGTTCCTTTCATCACATCCCTTTTCAGTTGAAATAATAAAAAAATGCTTGGTGTGTGCATTTGGCTATATTTTAAGTTATTTTATGGTATTGATATGATCAATCAAACACTTTCATGAGCAATTTATCTTAACTAGCTGAGACAGTGTTTTTGATGACATGGTGTGATCCCAGTTATTGGGAGGTAGTTAAGTGCTGCTCACAAAGCAATTACACTTTACAGAATGAGGAAATGTGCTTCACTGTGTCATCCCAATGGTCTGTCCCTGTCCCCCTATAAGCTCAATTTAATTTCAGAGAGAGAGAGAGAGAGAGAGAGAGAGAGAGAGAGAGAGAGAGAGAGAGAGAGAGAGAGAGAGAGAGAGAGAGAGAGAGAGAGAGAGTATGTGTGTGTGTGTGTGTGTGTGTACTTGCGTATTTGCTAGCCAGTGTGTCTAGCTACTCTCCTGAGACTGTCACAGCCCAGTCACGGAGGACAGCATGGAATATCTTTACGCTCAATAAAATGTGCAATTGGTGTCATTTACAATAGTTCTCCCCACAGTGAGAGTCAATCACGTCCCATGGATGCTTTGTAAATTGCTTTAAAAATTTCCTCTGCACTGTGTGAGCTCCAATCCCAGGCTGGAATGTCCGCAGTGCTGCAGGGTTTCTTTTCTCCCTGGTAGTTAACCGACTGATTAATGCCACACCTTGATTCAAGGGGATATGGTACCCCAGCAGTGCTACAAAGCCTTGAGGTCTGGATGTGAGCATGAGAGCTACAGGTTATATGCTACAAGTTAGGTTGGGTTGCATTACATTTCCACTGTAATGTAGCTAGTGTATACTGTGCTTTGGGAAAGAAATGCTTGCATCAGTTTCCAGTGGGCTGTCAAAGTAAAAGCCCTTCAGAGAATCATGGAAATTAGATTTATACAGTTAGGTCGATCTCTGGTCTGGACACGGGCCAGAATCTGAGGTGAGCAGAGAGAAACGAGGAGGCTGATGGGACATGATGGATGGAGAACACAGAAGTGCTGATGGAGCGGGAGAGGGAGAGAGAAAGAGAGACACATCCTGTAGCAGCCTCCTCTTCATTTGAAACGCAACCACGCATACTGCAAGTTAAACAAGAATAGAATAAAATACATTTCGATGATGAATGCAACTTGTCCTGTATAAATGCTATACCCCGTTGTCTTGTATTCTTACAATAAGGATGGAGTTGTCAGGATGAAAGCATATGGTCGCCTAGCAGGGTTGCCATTCTTTTACGTGACAATAGAGTTGGCTAAAGAGACAGAATTGTAACAACAGTGTACAGCGCATATCCTAGAGTGTCCCTTTTGTATAGCCTAGAGCCCAAACTGCCCCTCAGTCTACTAGGGACAACCGGACTCGCACTACAATTGTCTGGCAGCTTAGAAAAACCCCATCACCATAAAACAGAGAGAGTAGGCATAGCTGTTCATTGATGCTGGTCTGGGGTTAAATGAGTTCACTTCTCACGGAGTGGATTTGTTTAGTCAGTCAGCCCAAAATTAGGATGAGCTTAAAGGCTGTGAAAGCTTTTATGGTAGGCTACAGCATAGTCTGAGTACCCAGATCGAGGAAAATATATGTTTTAAATTTTCACAAAAATCTAAATTGTCTTCATCAGGCTTCCCTAAACTGAGAATATTGTGTAAAATTGTTTTGGAGTCTGTGAAATCTTACACGTATGGTATAGACCAGGGGAATTAAACTCTTACCTTACGAGGTCCGGAGCCTGATGGCTTTCTGTTCTACCTGATAATTAATTGCACCCACCTGGTGTCCCAGGTCTAAATCAGTTCCTGATTAGAGGGGGACAATGAAATGGAACTGGCTTTGAGGTCCTTAGTTCAGTTAGAAGGGTACAGAGTATCTATCTACAGCCTAGTCTGAGTACCCACATCAAGGAAAATACATGTTTTTAGACAAATAATACATTTTAACAAAAAAGTCTGCTGCAGAGTGAGCCGGCAAGTTGGCTGAAGTATACAGATCTGGGACCAGGCTACCTCACCACATAGCAGTCTTGCAAATCACATCAAGTAACTGTGCTGTAACACACAAGAGGACAGGATTTATGGCCTGATCAGGGATCACTAGGTACTGCTTGGGCAGCCATCTGCGACACATTCCACCCACTTGGGCACACCACGTAATTTCAACGTTGGTCAAATTTGGTTGAGACGTTGATCAATGAGATTTCAACCTATATTCACCTACTCAAAAAGACAGCCAAAAGTGAGTTGAATTTCCAATGTGTTGTCACTATGCTTTCAAAAAGAAAAGGAGAGCAGCACACTCAAGGAGCTCAGATGCAATAATTTAATAACCTAATAACCAACGTTTCGACAGACAAGCTGTCTTCATAGGTTATTAGGTTATAAAATGATTGCAACTGAGCTCCTCGAGTGTACGGCTCTCCTTTTCGAGGTGCTAGCCAGCACCTCGCCTAAACAGGTGTGCGTTTCTTTCGCCTCCAGATCACTATGCTTTTAACCAGAGTTGAAAGCAATAATGTTGAATATTGTTCTATTCCTAGACATTCAGTTATATAGAATTGTTTAAATATTCCCCATGTGGTGTTAACAGGGAGCTAACATGGCTGCCATAGAATGTTGACGTGTCATGTAAATGCATCATAATGCTCATTCTAGACATTCTGTTACAAAGGGTGCATTCTATAGGAGTGTCTCAGGCTAATGATCACAACTTGTATTATCGTTTCACAGGGTTTAATAAGAATTAGAAAGTTACATGGTTAGTTCCCATAGCGGTCAGCTAAGCTATCTATTAACTAGCCTATCCGTCTCAGTCCGGATGATAATGTTACTTCCGTTAATGAACATTGGTTGTCCTATAATTGTAGTCCTATAATTAAACTATGAACTATATGGTCAGTCAGGTCCCACACGTTCGTAAATTCACTCTGGCTATTTACTCTGATTTCAGGGCACACTTGTCCGAGTGTGCCAGAGTGCAGAATAAAGGATGAATTTATGAATGCGCAACACCCATTGCATATGACCGGTGTCAGAAAATTGTTGCCAGCAGCACAGTTAGTCACCAACGGAAAACAGTCTAACCACCTCTGTTAGGGCGAGTAAAATGGTCAGAGTGAGGTGTTCTCTCATTTGTGTCTGGAAGTAGCTAGCAAGCTAGCCATCTTTAGCCACTTAGCTTGGGTGCTTGACTGCAGTTGTGAGGTCTGAACGCTCGGATCAACTCTACTCCTCTGTCAACGCGTCCAGTATGCACTCTGAAGGATCCGAGAGCATGCTCTGAATTTATGATTGGACAATCTGACAACGCTCTGAATTTATGAACGCTCAGAACGCACTCTGGCACTCCAGAGTGAATTCACGAACACACCCATAGATGAGGTAAAGATGTCGATGGAACTTAACCAAAACAATGGAATTGCCATGGAAATGCACGGAGGAAAGATCCCGAATCTCCTCATTGCCCCTCAACAAAATTAGCCTTCATTTAGGCTATTGTTTATATGTGTATTTCACTCTATGTTGAGGTAAAAATTGGAGTATAATACTTGTATGGATGTCAAACCCAACATATTTTCATGTCATCATCACCAATCAACTGCATTAAAGTTAAAAATGATTTTGATTACCAACACCGATTCCTGTATGCTAGCTATGTTAAACAGCTTATATGAGCGGGAGTTAGCATTTAGCAGTCACTTCTAATGCTGAAAAGGGACAACTTCTCAATGTTATGCAGTGAAAACAGCTAAATACATCCAAATCGGCTTAAGTAACCACATTGTGGGCCTTTTACAATACGTAAATCATGAGGGATTTGACGAATATCCACTTTGTTAGATTTGTTGAATGTTTGCCAACCTGGTGAAAGGAACGGTCTGTGTTCCATCAATCCCTTTACCGCATCTATAGCATTGTTTAAATATCCCCCATGTAATGTTAATGCGGAGCTAACATGGCTGCCATAGAGTCATGTAAGTGTATCATAATGCAGAAACCGTTTTGGCCCAACCATTTATATGGCTCTGCTTTTAAACCATCTCAAAGCACAGCCAAATTCCAATAGAAAAACAGTATACAATGTAAGATATTTTGTTCATTTATACAAAAGATGAATTTATTATCACTGTGATTAATTTTTATAGCATAACCAAATTACCTGGATTGAGGTTGGAATTACATTAAAAGTACATAGTGCAAGTGATCAATGACGTTCATGATTCTGCGCAGATTGTTACAGCAATTGTGAAGATCTCCCCAGACCTGTTATGACCTATGCATGCTATCTTGAACATGCATGCTCTTTTTGATTCAATAAGAGGAAATGTACAGTATAGATACAGTAACCTCAAATGTGGCCTTGGATGTGTTACTGATTTTGAATGTTACTTTAGTTTGTAAGCTAGATTTAACTTTAGGGTATTTACTGCATTTCAAAGGTAATATTGAATCGTGTTTGGTTGACAACACAACCAAATATCAACATTTAAAGGAGATGTATATACTGCTTGGATAGTTCCATCTGAGCCACTGGCTCATCCCATTATTTAACATACATTTTTGGTTGAGTTGGAGACTGAATCCTATCTTAATAGGCTATTTTCAAAAGTGATATTGAATTGTGTTTGGTTGTCAACGCAACCAAATATCAACATTTGAAGGAGATGTATCTTCTGCTTGGATTGTTCCACTGTGCCACTGTCTTAGTCTGGCTTTTATTCCAGTTTGTCTACAAATGTATAATTGATGTGTTGGATTCAAGTCTCCATTTCAACTGAACATTTTTATCAAATCAAACTTAAATGCACTTTAAATAAAGTTGTATTTGATTTAGTCCTATTCTTTAACTAAAATGTTGGGTTAAGATGGAGACGTGAATCCAACATATAAATTATTATTTTGTAGACAAACTGGAAATAAAGCCAGACTAAGTCAGTGGCACAGATGGAACTATCCAAGCAGAAAATACATTTCCTTCAAATGTTGATTTTTGGTTGCATTGATAACCAAACACAATTCAATATCACTAAATATCATTACATTTGAAATCAACCAGAGCTTGAAACCCTAGGCCTATTTTATTGTCTATTTTTTGTTGAATTCTTGGATGAATTTAAATAATAGCTGTTGATATAGGCCTAAATAGCATAATTGATGATACAGTATATGAATGATAAAGTATGGTCACATTTCATTTGCTCTGTTAAACCTACGCTTTGGATAGCAACAGTGGTTCTATTATACTTTTTTGGGTACTTTTACCTTTTCGTGATATCCAATTGGTAGTTACAGTCTTGTCCCATCACTGCAACTCCCCTAGGGACTCTGGAGAGGCGAAGGTCGAGAGCCATGCGTCCTCTGAAACTGCTTCTGGACACAATGCTCGCTTACCCTGGAAGCCAGCTGCACCACTGTGTCGGAGGAAACACTGTCCAGCTGGCGACTGAGGTCAGCTTGCAAGCGCCCGGCCCGCCACAAGGAGTTACTAGAGCACAATGGGACAAGGAAATCCCGGCCGGCCAAACCCTCCCATAACCCGGACAACGCTGGGCCAATTGTGCGCCACCTCATGTGTCTCCCGGTCACGAACGGCTGTGACACAGCCTGGGATCAAACCCGTGTCTGTAGTGACGCCTCAAGCACTGCGATGCTGTGCCACTCGGGAGGCCCCAATCATTTTTAAGTGAAGATCTTTCAACAATCCCATGATAGCACATTGGTGATAGCACATTGGTAATAGTCAGTGACAAATAGCTAAGCAGGGCTGGACTTGGTTAAAATTCTGGATAGGAGACAAATGCTAGATTTAGACAGATCAATTCTCCAGTAGTAGGTGCTGCCCAGCCTATTAGTTTGTTTTCGGATGGTGGATATAATGTGGAAGATCTGACATTGTTTTAAAGGTACAAATTCAACATATTCAACATATGTTGAAATTTGGTATCCATGATGACGTAATCCTGTGGTTCAGATGTCACCCTCAAAACAACCCTTTTTCAAACCCAGTGTATTTTCAACGTAGATTCCATGTCACAATATGTTGACAAATTATTTTCAAACAACGTTGATTCAACCAGTTTGTGCCCAGTGGGCATTCACACCAACTCTAGTGGGTTGGGGAGGCAGTATTGAGGTATGCAGACAGAGAGCGACACCACATTACTTCCTTTGAGCTTTATTTGCTCACCTACTGTACATGGGCAGGAGTCTCCGGCTTGCTATTATAAATGACTGCTGCAACAACACCTCTGAATTTATTCATCACTTCCTTCTACCCTCTCTCTCCCTCTCTCTCTCTCTCTCTCTAGCTCTCGTGCAAAGACAGCTGTGTATTTAGGTTGAGGCATGAAACAAACTTGAGTCTGGTCAATGGCAGGATGTGGTGATTGTTCTCTAAGGACTAATGACGGAATTATTCTGGATATTGTCATATTCTGTCACTGAAGGATATTTTGGGCTTTGAGACTAAAATGTTACGGGGGTCTGTTTTTTCAGAAGTGGATGAACTACTTTGTTTTGTGGATGAGTCGAGAGGGGGGATGACAATTAACTGTACATTTTGCTTTATTGTTTTCCTTTCCTTTATTATATCATGGATGATGTACTGAAGCTCTGTGCACTTAAATGTATAGCCTAACATAGGCTTGTTAAAACAACCTCCCTCCCTCC